>NC_133620.1:32223813-32252434 GCF_048593235.1 Sminthopsis crassicaudata | reverse complement strand
CCTCTTTTTAAAAAAATTATTATAGCTTTTTATTTACAAGATATATGTATAGGTAATTTTCCAGCATTGACACTTGCAAAACCTTTTGTTCCAACTTTTCCCCTACTTCCCCCCACCCCTTCCCCCAGATGGCAGGTTGACCAATACATGTTCAATATGTTAAAGTATATGTTAAATACAATATATGTATACATGTCCAAACAGTTGTTTTGCTGTACAAAAAGAATCAGACTTTGAAATAGTGTACATTTAGCCTGTGAAAGAAATAAAAAATGCAGGTGGATAAAAATAGAGAGATTGGGAATTCTATGTAGTGGTTCATAGTCATCTCCCAGAGTTCTTTCACTGGGTGTAGCTGGTTCAGTTCATTACTGCTCTATTGGAACTGATTTGGTTCATCTCTTTGTTGGAAAGAGCCACATCCATCAGAATTGATCATCATATAATATTGTTGTTGAAGTATACAATGATCTCCTGGTCCTACTCATTTCCCTCAGCATCAGTTCATGCCAGTCTCTCCAGGCCTTTCTGAAATCATCCTGTTGGTCATTTCTTACATAACAATAATATTCTATAATATTCATATACCACAATTTATTCAGCCAATCTCCAATTGATGGGCATCCACGTAGCTTCCAGTTTCTGGCCACTACAAAGAGGTGAGTCCCACTTTCAAGGCTCAGTATTTAGAGGCTGCCAGTATCAGAATTTGACTCTGTCTCATAGTGACTTTGACCCTGACACAGATAAAAAGGAAAAAAAAAAAACAGACAAAAGGAGTTGAAGAAGATTTGGAACAGGGGAGGGAAGGAAAAGAGAAGGAGAAAGAACAAAGAAAGAATGGAAGAATGGGGGGGCTGTAGTAAAGCACATACTCAAACACCACTGAGTATTTGCTCTGAGTATTTGCTTTCCCCAGTAATTGTTGAAAGACTATTGCTGTTATTGTTGGTGAGGTATGGGAGTTCATCCTTCATTCTGGAAGAGGACCAGTGATTTTGCGGGCAATGTCTTGACTTGTGCATGAATTGGATTTAAGTGAGGCAGAACCGTGCAAAGTCAGCATGATTGAAAGTCTGTGTTCTGGAAGGGTGTTTCCCTAAAGTATCTTTAACCAGTAGAGACCATTTTTGAGAGAATATAATTAATGTGAGTCAGGAAAAGTGTAGTTAGCCATGAGCGGCTATCATTTCTGAAGTGTGCATTAGGGAAGGATGTATTTTCACCTCCCCAAGGAAGGCCTTTCCTACACATGTGGTGGGATGGGGTAGAACAGGGACAGAGGAGGTGGGAGTGGAGGAAAAGCAAGAGCATAAGAATGTAAGACATGTTTTGCTGGAAGGAGCCACACAACCAAGAGAATCCCTTTGATTTGTTATGGAGAAAATGTGGCACCAAGATGTTTGTGTGGGCCAAGATGTTTTAGCAGAAAAAAAGGCAGGGTGATAGGTTACTTGCTAGGAAAGAAGGAAGGAAGGAAGGAAGGAAGGAAGGAAGGAAGGAAGGAAGGAAGGAAGGAAGGAAGGAAGGAAGGAAGGAAGGAAGGAAGGAAGGAAGGAAGGAAGGAAGGAAGGAAGGAAAGAAAGGAAGGAGTGAAGGAAGGAAAGAATGAGGGTGGGAGAAAAGGAATGAAGGAAAGAAGGAAGGAGGGAAAGGAGGGAGGAAAGAAAAAGGAAAGAAAGAGAAAGGAGGAAGGAATGGAAGGGAAAGAAGGAAGGGGAAAAAGAAAGAAAGAAAGAAAGAAAGAAAGAAAGAAAGAAAGAAAGAAAGAAAGAAAGAAAGAAAGAAAGAAAGAAAGAAAAACAGGAAAAGGAGGGAGGGAGGAAGGAATGAAAGGAAGGGAGAGAGGGAAGGAAGAAAGGAGAAAAAGAAAGAAAAAAAAAAGACGGGAAGGAGGAAAAAAGGGAGGAAGGTAGCTGGCTAACAATTTACAATCTTAGAGAGCTGCCTGGGGTACTTTGAAACTAAGTGACTTAGGATTCCAGACTCAGTATGTGTTAGGGACAGGACTTGATAACTAGGTCTTTCTGATGCTAAAATAAGGATTCTTATTTTTTTCTGTATGAAGCTCTTTGACAGTTTGGGAAAGTATATGAAACCCTTGTCAGAATCATGTTTTAAAATAATTTTTAATTTAATTTATAATAATATAATATATATATTATAATAATTTAATTTAAATAATTAAAGGAAACACTAAATTCAATTTAATTTATTAATTAAAATTTCAATTTAAGATAAATTAAAATAAGGTAGCAAGCATTTATGGAACCAGAGCTGAAGAGTGGCAAGGGGGGCCATAATGCCTCTTGGGAATAAAAGACAAATCAGTTGAATAACAGCATACCAATGAAAGAAGGCATCATAGTTGGGAATAGAGCTATCAGAAGAAGGACTGGCCAAGGAGTAATAAGACATGGGGGATCAAGCTAAAGGAGTTCTAAACCATCAAAGAAAATATAGGCCTTCTTAGCAAACACTACAAAACAAAAGTAAATGGACAAATGCCAGATGTATCACAGAATCCTGTGGAACCCAAGAAAACCCCAAGAAATCCCAAAATTGTTCAAAAGAAATTAAATCCATAAGAAAAAAATTTATTATGGAACAAATATATGTAACTCTCACAGCAGAAATTTAAAAAAAAACTCAATAGATTAGAAAAATAATGCATCTGTAGGGCAAAATTTTTTTAATGACACTAAATTATTAGTTATTTAGAATACCAAAATAGTAAAGAATAGAAAATTCTAGCAGAAAATTCTAAGTTAAAGACAATACTGTTAAGAAGAAACTGTCCTCTCTGTATAAACCACTGATTTCAAAGACAGAATATGCAGATAATTTCAGGATCTTCAGAAGGCTATGAACATAATAATGCAGGAAAAAATACAAGAAGATAGCCAAAAATTTTTAATATGGAGAAAAAAGGATCAATTGAAAGAGTTGATTGCTCAATTCCAAAAAAAGAAACAAAGAACTTCAAACTCCAAGATAGTACAATAATTGAATTTTAAAATTTCCATGACAAACAAAAAATTATAAAAACAAGCAGGAGAAAAAATAGCAATATAATATATTCTAAATATATAAAAAAGAAAATTTGAATAATACAAGATTATTTTGAACTCACTAGAAACCATAGCTTTGGATGGAATAATATATTCTGAAAAGCGAAGGAGCTCAAGATGCAAACATGAATAACACACCCTGTACACATCTGAACCTAATCATCAATGAAAAAAGATGAATGCTCAAGAAAAGAGAAGCAGTTGAGGCATTTGTGGGGATAAAAAGAAACTGGAATACTTGTCAGAAATTAAAATTCCACAAATGGAATTAACACATGGTAAATTCGCTGCATATGTTGCAAAGACATATAATTTCAACACTGAAGTTTGGGGGATTTCTTAGATGACATGTCATTTTGTCTTGTATATAGTATTGACAATGTTGAATTGATTCCTCAAAGATTCAGAATAGGGAAGGGAAGAGAGTATAGAAAATAGAGGAGTAATGATATGGAAAAAAACTAAGAGATGAAATGATTGGAAGTCATAGTGAGGATGAAAGACAGGTTTAGTATTTATAAAACAGAGGAGAAATGTAAATATAAAAGATTATGATTAAGAGTTTAAGTTCTTAAAGAGCAAAGGGGGGTATGTATGTGTGGGTGATTGAAAAACCACAGATATGGCCATTTGTGCGTGCAACTGAAGTGGAGGACTGGGTAATGGTTCTTGAACAGATTAAGGAACTGGAAAGATGGAGTATTTGAGGAAGTATGAATTTGCATTAAATTTAAACAATCAATTAGACAACATTGAGAAGAAACATTGGTACCTTGGATAGTAAATGAGAAAATACAACATTATGAACTAAAATTTAGCATTTTATTCAATTATTAAAAGATGATTTTGAAAAGGGATCTCTAGCCTTCCCAGATTTCTGACACATGAAAAGGTTAATAACTTATATAGCGACTAGAACCGAGAACTTAGAGTCAGGAGACTCCCAATTTTACTCACATCTCAGACTTTTCCTAGCTGTGTGATCACACCCATGGGTGAGTCACTTAATCAGAATCTCTTTTTTTCATAATTTATAAGAGGACATAGAGGTCTAGACTACAGGGTTAGTTGAATGAGACTTTCCTTATTGGTGAAGATTGATTGAAAGATGCTCCTTTCATGTATCCTTTGCATGAGGGGTTGGTGAGACCTGAAGAAAAGAGATCTTTTCCTTCCTACTCTTACATTTCCAAATTCAAGTGAGAAGACATGCCTTTCCAACTTGTCTTCAGATTTCTGGGGGGAGAAAGACTCTAGGAAGAAGCTGACAAGCTGGATTTATGAAACATGCATTTTTGGATATGAACAATATGAGAATTTGTTTTTCTTGCTTAAGCATATTTATTACAAAGGCTCTCTTTTTCTTTTGTGTAACTTGGAGAAGATGAATTAGAAGTGAGAGCAAATAGACTTACTAATTGCAAAAAAAATTAAATTAAGTTTAAAAAGAAAATAGTTTTTAATATAATTTTATGAATGAAATACATCAATTTTAATTAACTGTTTTATTTTTCTGCTTATACATGTATATTAATTTTTAAAATACACATTTCTTTATGATTCATGTTAGTAAAGAAAAATTAGAACGAAAGGAAAAAAACCATGAAAGGAAAAAAAACAGAAAAATGTGAACATAGCATGTGTTGATTTACATTCAATGTCTATGGTTGCCTTTCTGGGTGCAGATGTTATTTTCTATCCAAACTTTGTTGGGATTGCCTTTGATCACTGAGAAAAATCAAGTCTTTCATAGTTGATCATCACACAAATTTGCTATTATGTGTACAATGTATTTCTGATTCTGCTTGTTTAGCTCAGCATCAATTCATATAACTATTTCCAGGCCTTTCTAAAATCAGCTTGTTCACCATTTTTAATAGAACAATAATATTCCATTATTTTCATATACCACAAGTTATTCAGCCATTCCCCAATTGGAGATCTACTTATTTTCCAATTCTTTGCTACCACAAAAAGAGCTGCTACAAACATTTTTGCACATGTGGGTCCTTTCCCCTGCTTTATGATTTCCTTGGGATATAGACCCCATAGACACACTGCTGGATCAAAAGGTATGCAGAGTTTGGTAGCCCTTTGGACACAGTTCCAAATTGCTCTCCAGAATGGTTGGATCATTTGACAACTCCACCAACAATGCATAAGTGTCCCGCATCCCACATTTATCATTATCTTTTCCTGTCATCTTAACCAATCTGAGAGGTGTGAGGTGGTACACCAGAGTTGTTTTAATTTGCGTTTCTCTAATCAATAGTGACTTAGAGCATTTTTTCATATGACTGTAGATGGCTTTAGTTTCATTGTTTGAAAATTGTCTGTTCATGTCCTAAAATACATCAATGTTACATGTGTAGCCTTAGAATAGGGGTGGGGAACGTCCAGCCTGCAGGCCATTTAAGGCTTAAGAAATCATTTACCAAGGAAACCAAAGGCAATTATGTGCTGAAAGCTAGGTACAACAACCTCCCACTGCTTGAGTTCTATAAGTAAGTTGGTAATTTTGTGTGATCCACAAATGATGTTATAAATATCCAAATGCCCTTGGCAGAAAAAATGATCCTAAAATCATATAGGTCCCTGTCATTCAGTAGGGGACCATTTTCCATGAAGTAGAAGATTGTTGCCAAGTGGAATGCAAGGGATTGATGGTCTTTTGACAACCTATACTGGGCCAAGAACCCTTAGAGGTATCTTAAGCCCCTACTGGAACTTGGTGTTTGTTTTCTGCATATGTACTCGCTTCTCCCCTCCTACTGCAGGAGTAGCCAGCTGAACCAGATCCAATCGTTACTATATCTCTGAGGTTTTGGAGTGGCAAGCCACTTGGCTTGTTCATATCCATCATTGTCTCTCCATTGTTCAACGGGTAATTCCCAATTTCAATTCTTTGGAGACTGTAACATTCCATAACTCACAGTAATATGACAACATTGGAAGAATATTAATATTAAAAAGATGGGCCTTTTCTCAGTGAGAAGATTAGAATGATAAAAAAGAATTCTCATATTTCAGCTCACTCTCTTTTTGTTTAACTCTGGATCCAACTCATTGTCGATTTGCAATTTAGCCAAGACATATATGCTGATAAAACTCGGCATGTTGTGTATTCGGCTATGGATTACAGCTGGAACCCAGAGGCTCTTAACCAGCATTTTTATGTCAAGAGCTTATTTGGCAGTTTGGTGAAGCCTATGGAATTCTTATAAAAAATATCTATTATCTACATTAACAATTGAAGGGAATTCTAAATTTTAATTAGAGGCTAATGAAAATAGCTAATTTTTTTCTAATCACATTTAGAGATCAGAGCTTATCAAATGCTTACTGATTGAAATCTGTGAACCCTCAGTGGTCTATGGATCTCAGATTAAGAACCTCTTGTCTATTTCATAAATATTTTTCATCCACTTTATTTTATATGTGAATCATTTGGATATCTTTGAAGAATGATTATGAATCTGATTTGGAAGGCTCTGCAGTGTTTCAGGGCTTGATTTGACAAAACAATGCCATCTGTAAACAGGACTAACCAGAAGGAATCAATTCCTCCTCAATTTAGATTCGACCTCTGGATCTTTTCCAAAACTGTGGCAAGCACCATTGCTGGTTATATATTTTCCTATTCTATATCTCAGGTGACATTAATCTTCAGAAGCCTCTTAAACAAGGTTCTTTCTGTTCATAAGAAAATTCTTTTCAAAGAATCTTGCATATATGTGAAAATATAAGAAACATTTTGTCAGAGGAGATTGTTTAAGGTGACATTTTGCTCTACAAAGTAAAATACTTTTTTTCCTAGCCAACAATAAGCATAGAGGATGAAGGCACAAACATAGACCAATTACAACAATTTTACACACGATTCTAACCTAGGTAAATAAATTGCCATAATGAAAAGACCAAAAATGGCTAGAAAACAATCTAGCTAACAAATTCTTGAGTTGTCATTTGTCAAGTGGAGAAATATGACAGCCAAAGGAAATAGTGATTTTGAGTATGAACTTTTTCATAAAATTTAACCTAGAAAGATAATAGATTATGAACAACGTTGCTCTATAAGACAGTCAAAATCAGAAGATGGAGATGGAAACAGTTTTTTAAAAGCATGATGAAAATCCCAACTAAATAAAGTCACTCCAAGGACATTTAAGGATGAAACTGGAAAGAGAATGACAAACACTTTAAAAATAGAAAAAGATCTCAAAATTTTAAACAATAAAGGCTTCTGTCAAGGATAGTGAAGATATCACATTTGGACTTGAACATCAAAATCTCTTCTAGAGGAAGGAGAAATGGTCTACTGCCAACTGTAAAGTATTTTATGAATGTAAAATTCTAGTTCAATTGCACACATTTTTACATATATTTTATCATTATAAAATTAGCTTCTTGGGTGGTTTGGTTGGTTTGGTTTCCTGGTACACTTTTTTGGTCATAGGAATTCTGGAGAACAAGTGAGTTCATTTCAATACTTTGGGATCTATCACTCACTTTGAAGGAAGAAAGTGTGAATGGATGGATCTTCTTTCTGAAGAATCACAAAACTGAGAAATTGTTGACAAAATGATATTTCTGAGCTCTTCAGGGTAGAGGAACTGGGTAATTGTGGATTATTGGCAGGTATCAATCAACTAAATAATAATTTAGAGCCTTCTACGTATTGGGACTTAGAAGGATACAAAGAAAGACAAAATTAAGTATATTCTTAAAGGCAATGAAATAACTAGGTAGATACAAAGTATATAAAGGGTCGATGGAAAGTGATCTCAGAAAAGAAGGGACTAGCAGTTAGGGGGACTGATAAAAACAAGTGAGATTTCAGTTGATTCTTGAAAGAAATCAGAGAAGTTCAGAGGGAGAAACAAATAGAACGCTGAATATTTCAGGACTGGGAGATGCCAGAACAAAGACACAAGAGATTGTCAGAGTCAAGGGTGCCCAGATCATAGAGTACACAGAGAAGTCTAACATACAAGAAGAATGGAAAAGTTGAAAAATCAATTCAACAGGTAGTAAAGGGCTTTAAATGCCCAACAGAGGGTTTTAGATTTGATCCCAAAGTCAACAAGGAACCATTGAAGCTCATTGAGGAAGTGTGGAGTGGTACAGGGTAGTATATAGTCAAACCTAAGCTTTAGAACAATCACCTTGAAAAACTTAATAATATTAGAAATATTAATTAATCAACTAGACTGCCTTTCAAAGTACTGAGTTCCCCAACAATTTAAGCAGAAATAATGAGCATCCGTCAGGAATATTCCAGAGAGAAGCCTGTGCTGAGTGAGAAATTAAGCTTAGTTAACCTCTAATGCCCTTTCTCTCTCTATGATTCTATTGCTTAATGATCACTGGCAAGGTATTAAATGTAATGAACCTAATTTGAACCTGTTAAGATAATAAAATAACCATTTCAGACCCTACCTCTCAAGAGGAAAATCATTTTAATATCACATTTAGCCTCCAGGATTGATTATTACAGCACAAGAAAAGGGAAGAAAAATGGGTTGGGAAAAGTCCTCTGAAATGCATCAACTATTTAATGAACCAGTGGATGCTACAAATCTCTCTCAGAAAATCTTGAAATATTGATTTCTATGTGAAATATATATAATGTTTTTAAGAAATGTAAAAGTTCTGGAACACTGGCTACATAATCAAGCCCAATTTTGTAACAGAGCAACCTTTCTCAGCCTGCTAATTCTAGGATAATCAGTTGGAAAGGAGGCCATATAACCTAATGGAAAACACCCAAGACTTAGAATAAAGAAGACCTAAATCTGAGGCTCAATTCCTATGTTTACTAGCTGATTGACTCTGAAAAACCATTTATCACTTATGAGCCTCAATTTCCTTAAGTGTACACTTCTGTGTAATGCTTCTTCTCCAAAGGTACTGTTAACCTGAGAGCACCATATAAAAGTGAAGCCTTGTTATCTTATTGTAATTTTAGAGCTTGTAGGGACCATGGAGATTATCTGGTCCTACAACAAATCTTATGTGAAAAACCTCCATTTTTATTACTCTCACTGGTTAGGTGATATATTACTCATCCCTTTGACCAATTCAGAGTTGTTTTAGAGTGAGGTCAGAGACAGGGAAAGAACACTTATTCTGAGTCAGCATGGCTTTCAGAGGCAAAGCCCAGATGTTGAATGTGAGTGAATCATCCAATGGGCAACTGAATCATAGCTGGAGAGCCTCCACTTCCCGGGATGGATCAGGAAAGAGATAAAACACAATAAGGGCTGGTCACACACATGGTGACAAGGGCTACAACTCAAAGCACCAGAAGCATGTGGCTATTGAACAGGGGGGCTCGATTTAGAGACAAATCCTGCTTCTGCAACTATCTAGTTGTGTGTCATAGATAAGACCCTCACCCTGGATGGGCCTTCTAAAAAGGGCTTTCTTCTGAAAAAATGGGGATATGTGTAATCCTTGCTCACAGTGTTGTTGAGGTTAAATGATTTTTTGGGGGGAAACAAATACTAAAAGCGATTTAGTTCTTACTCTCAAGGAACTTATATTCTAACAGGGAAAGACCACATAGATAGAAAAATGGTGGTGATCATTGGGCATTTGGGTCAGAGAAGTCTCAGGACTATTGAGTGGAGTTTTAGGGCAGTTGATGGTTGTATCCTTCTCAGATGGATCTGGATGGGTCTAACATGATGAAAGCTTATTAATCAGAAGCCTAATGCTCCAGAGAAGAGCTGGAATGCAGGTTTGGAAGTGAAGCCTTAAGTTTAGAAAATATGAGATGAAGATGGCTGGGAATTGGTTGAACAGTTTTAAGTAATGATAAGGACTTGGATCCCTCCAAGTAGCAGAAGTTCAGTAGAGATAGAGGTTATAGAAGTGGATGAAACTAAACAAATTGAGAAGCCAGAATGTTACTGACAGAATACTGAAATCACCCAAGAAGATGGCAAGATGGAAAGGAAATGGTAAAGTCTACAATTCAGGTACCAATGTCATTGAGCAAGGTGAGAGAGTGTATCTGGAAAAATATTAGCATTAAAAAATAGCTGTAATGTCATCTGACCCAAAAGGCAATGTTGCACTCCCATGGCCTCAACTTCCACAAAGAAGTGGTTATTTTGTCACATCTCTTGTTGTTCAATATTTCACAATTCAGTTTATATTGTTTGGAGGTTGTTCTTTGGTTATTGTTCTCTCCCTTTTCCACTTCTTTGCATTAAAGAAATCTTTGAATCCAGTTTTCCTGGCTCTGCTAACTACTTCTGCATCGGTTCACATGTCTCTTTGTTCCTCATTTCTCAGGACACAATAATATTCCAGGACCTCCATGCACTATAATTGTTTTTAACCAATTTCCTAATGTATTAATATGAGTAATAATAATAGCTATTAATAATAATAACTAGCTCTTATATAACATTTTAAGGTTTGCAAAGAATTTACAAATACATCATTTGATCCTCAAAATAGCCTAATGCTCTTATTATCATTCTCATTTCACAGATGAGGAAACTGAAGAGAAGGGAAGAAGCATTTATTAAGTGACTACTATGTGCTGAGCACTTTGCAAAAGCTATCACATTTTACAGCAATCGTGGGAGATAAGTACAATTATTTTTCCATTTTACACTTAAGGGGACTCAGGGAAACAGTAGTCAAAAAAACCTGTCCAGGATCACACAGCTAGGAAGCTAAAGTTAAATCTGAATTCATATTATCCTTGCTTGAGGTCCAGAGTTCTATCCACTGGGCCGCCTCACTGCCTCCATAGCAAAAGACTTTCTGTCAAAAGTAATGACATCTAAAAAAAAAGTAATGACATCTGAAAGCAGTGAATTAATCTTCTGGCCTTGATAAATGAAGCTACTCAGATGTGTCCAGCTGCTGTCTTTTTACTGAGCTGGATGAGTACTGGAGAATTTCTCCATCCATCTATCTTACTTAGTTCATAGTATTTTCTTTGTTATCTATTTTGTAATTTTTCTCATCTGGAAAAATGGGGATAATAGTAGCAAAAATTTCAAGTATAAAATGAGAAGTTTGAAGAAAATACTTAAAGTATAATATAAATGCTGATTATCATTATTGCTTATTTATTTATTTGTGTACATGTCACTTCCTTCTAATAGGATGTCAGCTTCTTGGGTGCAGAGCTGTTCGATTTTTGTCATTGTCTTCCTAAATACTTGTACAGTGCCGGCCCAGAATAGAAACTTCATACATGCTTGTTGAATTGAACCAAATTTAGATTTCAGATCGATGCTATGTATTGGGGAGAGAAATATTGCCCATTAGCAGGGGAATTAGTCCCTTTCAGTCCTGTGGGTCCATGAACTAATGTTCTGGATGCCACGTATTTTCCAAGACATTTTCAAATCTCTGTATCTATTTGTTATCACAAAAATTCTCTCTCCAGAAAAACCACTTATCTATGTCAAGAAGCTCAGTTTTTGTCCTTCTGTCCCTAATAATATGAAACTGTAAAAAAATAGAGTCAAATTCTTGCTTGAAAAGCCCAGAAAGGCATCTCATTTTCACACAAACAAAAATTTCAGGTTATCTCATCTTATAAGAATGTATTTTCCAAATGACAGAGATGGACTCAGAGTAAATTGGGTAGTCACCAACTCCCACAGCAGTGCTAAATAAATTCCTCTTCTCTGAAGTATACAGGAACTGTTTATTTCTCCATGTGCTCCAAGGCAGTCTGGATTTTCATTTAGACATCCCTGACTGAAATGAGAGCTGTAGTGGGCTGCTAGATTAATTATGATTTTTTTCAGATTTTTTTTCTAACACCCTCTTAGAATTATGCAATCACACTTAAGAGGATTCAAAAACCTGAGAAATTTAAAATAACCACATATATGTATATATGTACATGTGATATGTATAAATATATATTAATATAAGTTGGATTATTAACTATCAATAACTCCGCCATTTCAAGTGACAGAAACTTAGCAAAACTAAGGGTAATCCATTTAGGGATATTGCTCTATGAGATTTTTAGATCAAAGAATCCAGGTGTCCTCCAATATTATTTCACTAAGGACCCAGATAAGTATGAATTTTATTTTGAAAGAGACCATGAGCCCATAGATTTACATTACTATCACTTTGAGGTTTGCAAGAGAGAAGAACCATTTGGACCAAAGCATGTTTAAAACTAAGAGTTTAATGCCTCAAGTCTCAATGACTGCCAAAATTCTAACTTAATTGTGGCAAGTTTCCTTTTATTTACATGCTTGAAATTAAACAAGCTATCACCTCCTTCAAGGTCCCAGTTCAAGAAGAAACACAGCTGGCTCAAGATCGCTGTTGTTGTTTTCTTTTCATCTTCTCTGGGGAAAAAAAAAAAGGAATTTATGCTCTAGTGGTATCCACATAAAGTCAAAACAATGGGAAGGAGAATTCTTCCCCCCCCCTCAGTCTTTTGCAACATGCATCTTTGGAGGGAACATTCACATTGATGAGATCATAGATCCATTCTCATCTTGGAGTAGGAGCTTTATCCACCTGCCAAGGAAGTCAATGCTTCACAGAAAAACAGCATCAATCATTTTATAGTTGAAGAAAAAGAGTCCTAGAGAAATTAAATGATTTACTCAAAATAAGTGGCAGAGGATGTATTTGAACACAGAGCCTCTGACTCCAAGTTCAACTCCCTCTCCATTGTGCCATGCTGCCATCTCAACAACGCATGGCCCCCATTTTACAGAGCCAGAAAATGAAAAATGAGAAGATATAGTGATTGACCTTTTTGTCTTGATCCTGATCACTGAGCTCGGAGCTAGGATAATGATGAACTTCCCACTTCCCGGTCTTCTCCAGCATACTGAGACGGCCATCTGAAATTGGCTGGATCCAGAGTCTATGGGGATAGTTATGGGGACTCTTGATTGACATCATTCATATTACTGTTATTAATTGGAAAGTTGATGTGATCCTTACTGTCTCTTATTCATAAATCTTGGTCATCACCTTGGCCAAACATATTCATCACCCAGCCTCCAACCTTTGGATGATGAGTTATCTCAGTCCTTGGGAAGCAGACAGTATCAATGGCCCATGCTTAAAGCCCGTTGGTCTTGGTGAATCTGACAAAGTTTGCATTCTGTTGGAATTAACTTTTCATGCCATGAGAAATGACAAAAGGGATGGTTTCTAAGAAACCTGGGAAGAATTTTGTGGACTGATGTAGGGAGGTCAGCAGAACCAGTAAAACAACAGCATTGTAAAAATGAGCAACTTTGAAAGATTGGAGAATTCTGATCAACACGATGACCAACCATGATCCAGACAGGTCATGATGGAATTTGTAAATAACAAATCATGGTTTTATGGCCTCTTGAATAGCCTTTGCTATATCACTTTAACTTTTCTAAGGTTTTTTTTGAAATAAGAGGATTGAACTAAATGGCCCTTGAGATCTCTTCCAGCTCTAGATCTATGAGCTTATTAATATTTTAAAATGATTGTTTGTAGCCTAGACCTCTTATTTCATTGCTAGAGGGACTTTTAGGTGAAAAAACCTCTTTTCCAATACAGAAAAGCACCTGTGACATGCTCAGGATCACAGAACCACAGGTATCAAAGGTGAGACTTGAACTCTGGTCTTCCTACTTCTGAGTCTGGATCTTTCCACTAACCTACATTTGATAGTATGCATTAAAAAAAAAAAACTTGGAAACCCAAGACATCACGCATCTATGATTTTCTGTTTGTTAGCTCTTAGCTAATCAGTCCTGTAATTTGGTATTCCAAGGAGACGCCTGGTTTTTAGATCAGGTTGACCTGCACTTTGGCAAGTCCATATTGGATTTCCTGAATGATTGGGGTTGGTAAGGATATCACAGCTGTGAATTAAGCTCTGGAACTGCATGTGTGCAAAGTGTGGCGATTGCTGCAGAAATAGGAAAATAAACACAGTACTGAAGGAAATCTCTCAAGTGTTTAATGAGGCAGGATGCAGCTGCCGGCCCATAGAATTAAAGAGGTCAAGATCAAGCCTCTGAATGTGTAGGTAGAAATGAAATTCCCTAGGGTCCAGATGCTGTCAACGCATTGACTCTGTGTACAACTATCTCCCCCAAAATATACAAGGGTGAGATTTCAGCAAATCCTAACTGGACAATCACAATTCTTCATTCTCCTTAAATTTATTCAACTCCTTCATGATGATAAATATATGTTCTCTTCTCATTCTTTTACCCTTCAGGTCATGAACCCATATGTCTGTCACATATGTTTGGGTTGACCCAATGTTGATTTTGGACAAGATAATGTCTCTAATGATCTTTCTAGTGAGGCTGTATAGCTTGTCCTCTTTTTGGATTCTAAATTCCCTAATTGCAAGGCTTCTGCTACTTCTACTCCTATGACTTCTTGACATCTTGACTTTAGTTTTCTCATCTATTAAAAGAGGGGCTGAAACTAGATAAGCATCTCCAAGATCTATTAATTTTGTTAAAATGTAAAGTCCTTGAGGGCAGGAACTATCCCATCTTGGTCTTTTCTATCCTCAGCAACTCTTGGCACATGGGATGTGCTCAATAAATGCTTGTAGAAATGAATTAAATGCATTTGAATTCAATGGTCAAAGATTTTAGAGCTGGGAAAACTTTGGTTTCAATATTTTATTTTGCAGAAAAATAAATTGGGGCCCAGAAATTGGAAACTGGGGGACAAGCCAGTTACTTGGCTTGGCCAATGTCACAAATTCAGGACAGGTATCTGGGTTTTGTAATCCCAATGGGTTTTCCACCTTACCATGCTGCTTCCTGTCAAGAAATTACGAAGCAGAGAAAATATGTTTTTCAGTGAAAACTGGATGTATTACAAGTGTCCCTTGTTTTCAAGTAAATTCATTTTACAGAAATCTCAACTTACAGGATTGAAATCAAAATCTTCAAACTAAAAGAATTTATTCCTTCAACAATTGGATAATGTTAGAAAATGTTTTTTCCTTATTTAATTGGTTTTTGTGAACAAAGACTTTGTCACTTTGTGTCCAACCTCTTGTTGAGCCCCTCTAACACCCATATTTCCTGATAGAATAGTTGTAAAGTGCTTAACCCAGTCCTAGAAGGCATTATTATTAAAACAGAGCTTAGCTGATGGGAAGCAGTAAGGAAGGGAGGCAGTTTCTTTAATATGTCTCATGAAGCCCTTGCTGCTTTAATTTCACATGGTAGGATGCCAGAAGCCAAGCCAACTCTGTCTCACCCAGAGTCACACGGCAAGTCAGGACAGTGATGGGTGCTCCGAATCCTCAGCTCACCGTGTTCTTGGTCCGGTGGGATGGGCCCTTGGAACCTCTTTTCCAATGCTTGCTGGGAGGGGAGAGTTCCTGTGACACACGCTTGTGGATTATATTGGCTCAGATAAGATATACAAACACCTAGATGGGTTTGCATATTTCATGGACTTTGGGGTTTTAATTCACATCAAAGGGACTTGGCCCAGAGCTGGTAAATCTGAGGTCAGGCTGTAGGGATTTAACAAGGTTGTATTTATGGACATGTATCATTCTGCCCAGAGAAAGGGCTGTGAGGAAGGCAATGTCCCTTTCCAGGAAGAAGGAAGAATGAAAACACTCACTGTGACTATAATTTTATAGGGCAGTAATTCATCTAAGGCCCTGGCTCACAGTTCTGTTTTTGGGTGCTGAAGAAGGTGATTGAGTATGCCAGAATGTCAGTGCAACCAAGGAAATTCTTGCCACTGTGAAAATGTAACTACAAAATAAATTAATTAAGATCCGCTTCTGATACAGACATTTTGCTCTTATTAATAGGGGTTGCATTTAATCCCCATGTTAATGTATATTCTATGTTGCACCACTGATACATCCTCTAAGTGGTACTGATAAATCGAATTCAGTATCAAAGAAAAGCCTCCCTGAATCAAATAAAAATCTTTTGTTTCTGGATTCAACATTGATTGGGAAATACGCGGCCGTTTATCTGTCTTGTAGTCTATATATTGGAAGTTGTTGATGAATCTTTGGTTTTCAGTCTCAGCTTATTGAAACTAGTCATTTTCTGATGACTCACAATTAACAGGACATTTTTTTGGAGGGCACTAAGCCAGGCTTCTGTAAACAAAGGACAGCAGAGAAAGGCAGACACAGAAAAACAGAGAGATAAACACACAGAGAAAGGCAATGACAGAGAGAGAAAGAGAAAGATAAAAACAAAAAGAGATTGAATCAGAGAAACACAGATAAAGACACACAGAAAGAGAGGCAGAGACAGAGACAGCAAGATAAACACACAGAGAGCGACAGAGACAGAGAAAAGAGAAAGAGAGAGAGACAGAAATAGAGAGAGAGAGGAGCAGAGAGAGACAGGAAGAGACAATCAGAGAAAGAAAGAAGGAAGAAAGGAAGAAAGACAAATAATTAAGAAATTACTATGTTCTAGGCACTGTGCTATGTGCTTCTGTTACAAATTCAAGCAACCAAAGCAGTTCCTGCAGAACTTATATTTTAGTAGAGGAAGAGAAAATATAAAGGGAACCTAGACTGGGAAAAAAGGAGGCAGGGAGGGTACCAACCAGCAGGGTTTGGAAATGGCCAGGAAGTGGTATGATGGCACGATTATGGTCAGGATAAGGCAAAAGCTTCTCTCTCAGAGACCACAGGGAGAAGTCTCATTCAGGGAGGAGGAAAAAGGTAATAGTGGTGGTGGTGCAGTTTAGAATTGGGAAAATGAGTCAGCTCATTAAGCTGAACTATAGCCCACCCCTTAATTGAAAAGATCTCCCAAGAAAAGTTCCTGCTGCTGAAATTCTCTTTGTTGACTCCTTGTTTATACTCTGGTCTCCCTATCATTAGAGATAACTGCCAGATCATTGTCCCAGCTTCTCGGGGATGGAGGGACTGTAGCATCTGGCTACATCCCACCTCCTGCATCATCCTAACAGAAGCAAATAGTGCATCCGGGCCAGGCTTCATACCAATGGTTCTCCAGCAATTCGATCACACCATTTCTCAAGCTCCTGAGACTTCCTTCTCTGCATCTACTTTGGACACAAATCACTGCGGCATCAAGGGAGGTTCTATGAAGTGCTTAGTGCAATTTTTCTCAAAGGTTAAAGAAATGCCCCTAAATACAGAAGGGAAAGGATTCAATTCAGTTAGAAGATGTCAGAGGTTCAAGTCTAGTTGCACGGTATTGGGCAAACCATTTGGCTTTTATTACCTTTAGTTTCCTCATCAATAAAATGAGGGAGTTGGAAAAAATAATTTCAGTAAAGTAGGAGGATATAAAATAAAACCACAGAAATCATTAAGCTTTCCATACATTATTAAACCCAGCACAACACAAGAGAAAAAAATTCTATGCAAAACAACTATAATATGTATAAAGTATCTAGGAGTCCACTTACTTGGGATTGATATAAATTTGACCACAGGACACTATGAAAATAATGACAAATAATCAGAGAGAGAATAATTGTTCATTATAAAGCCAAGTCAGTAATACTACTTAAATTAATTTACATATTTAATACATGTTACATAATACATACTAAAGTGTTAATAGAATTAAACAAAAGAATAACAAAATTCATCTGTAGGAAGAAAAAACTCTCAGGGAAAATTACAAAAAAGTATTAATGGAGAGCTCCTAGAAGTATTAAATCCCAAAATATACTCTAAAGCAGTAATCATCAAATTTATGGGATATCAGTAACAATTTTAAAAAAAGAAAAATTGATTAATGGAGCAAATTAGACAAGATTCAATGTAATCTAATAAAATATATAGTGGTTGATAAACCCAAGGACAATAACAACTGGGATAAAAACTCTTAATTTGACAAAAATGACTAGGAGAGCTGGAAAGAAGTCTAGCAGAAATTAGTTTTAGATTAACTTTCATGCTATATACCACAATAACCTGAAAATGAATATTTGACCTAAATATAAAAGAATATATCCTAAGCAAATGAGAAAAGGAAAGAAAGCTATACCTTTCATTATTATTCAGGGATGTGATTCTTAAATAAGCAAGGGATAGAAATGATCACTGGAGACCAAAAAATAGACAAAATCAGAGTTTTTGCATAACAAAATTTAATGATTAAAACAGAAGCAGTTTACTGGACTCTTTGCAGTAAATTTCTCTGTTAAATATCTAATACCAAGATACATAGATAACTGATACAAATACAGGAGAACAAGAGCCATACCTTAATGGCCAAAAGTTATGAACAGGCAGTTTTTTCCAAAGGAAGAAATTCAAGCTGTCAACAATCACATGAAAAAAATGCTCCAAATCAATAATAAGGAGAAAAAAATGAAATTTAAAAGCTGACGCAATTCAAACTTTATTAGAGAGTTAGCTATATTACAATAAAAAGCAAATTGTGAAAAAACTGAGGGAAATGAGCTGGATGATTGTTGAAGTCCTTTTGAACTCTAAGATTTTGTCATTCTATTTCTTTAATCTACACTATGGTTGCAGTTAGTGTCAACTATTTATATAATGAGAGTCCTGTGTTAAATATAAATGTATACACACTATACATAAAAAGATATATATATGCACATTATATATAAATATATACGCAATATAAATATATATACATTATATATATATATACATACACACTATATATAATATATACTCTATATAAATAGTTATATGTTACACATGTATGTTATATAGAAATACCTACCAAATACACATATATTATGTATATATGTACTATATATGCATATATAATATGCACACATACTATATGTTGGATTCTTACAAGGTGTTGTTGGTTGTCTAATTTAGCATGGTACTTAACAATTCTCTAGTTCAAAGTTCACACTTTTCACATCCTTAAAAGAACATATAAAAGGACAAGTCCACTCTCTGGGCAGAGATCCAGAACTAGGATTGATTTCTGGGAGATTCACAAGGCAGAAACCCACCATCTCACTCTCGGAGATTGAGAGTCAAGAATCATTCCAACTTCCACGTTTGTGCTCGATGGAGACATTCGGAGAGAGCTCTCAGGAACCAAGGAGAGAGATAGGCCTCTAAGAAAGCTAACCCGGCCCAGAAAAAGATTCAGGATTTGGACTTTAACTCCTGGCTGCTTTATTGAAACTGAACTAAAGCCAAAGCTGCCTCCAGAAGCTCCCCAAGAAACCTGCCTCCAAGAAAACAATTACAATTTAGAGAAAAAGAACATTACAACTATATGAAAATATCTATATATACTATATGCATGTATATATAAATATATGCTCTATATAACTAAATCTGTCTCTTTTATGTGTCTTTTCTCCATTTTATTGTATTGACATTTGATATAAAATGATTAATTCATTCAAAATGTAGAAATTTTGAAAATAACTTAATTACTTAAGCACATTTCAATGTTTATGCTTTTCCTATCAAGTATAAGCATAATTATTCCCATTTTGCAGAAGAGGAAACAGGTTCAGAGAAGGTTGACTGCTTTTCCAGTTACACAGTTAGAAAGCGTCATGTCCTCCTTAGCTTTAGTTCAGGCAATTCCTATCTAATTCATGCTCTTGCTTCATTTGCTGGTTCTTGAACTTTGCATTTTTTCTCTAAGTTTAGGACTTTTACACAGCTCAAACCCCATGCTTCTAAGGCCTTCCCTCCTCACTTCCATCTCTTAGAATCCCTCACTTCCTTCAAGGGTCCACTTGGGCTCCTCTTCATATGAAACAACTTTTCTGATCCAGCTTCTAAATTGTAAATATTTTCTTCCTCATCGAATTCTCTTGCATGTTCTTATCTATGAACACATGGAGGCTCTGTGAGCGTAGAGGCTGTTTCATGTTTGCATCGGTATCTCCAGTGTCTATTATATTTTGCACATAGTAGATGCTTAATAAATTCTTGTTGAATTGGATTGGAATTCACTTCAAATAGAGAGGGCAGAGAGCCCCTTGTCATCCAACTGCATTCGGGGCAATCTTCCCACGTGTTTACTGGAATTGAACCAACTGACAATAGTACGGTCAAACTCAGTTCTGGTTGGAAGTGATTCATGTCCACTTTTAGTGACCAGAGGCAGCCAGAGGGTGCAGTGGGTGAGGGCTAGGCTTGGAGTCAGGGAGATCTAAGCACATTGCTGGCTAAGCAAATCACTGAAATTCTCTCAGCCTTATTTTCCATACACACCTGTATATATGTATGTATGTATGTATGTATGTGTAGGCATATAAACCCACATATATACATTTATATAGTATGGGTACATATTTATATATAGTATGTATATGTTTATATGTATACAGCATGTATATGATTATATGCAGTATGTGTGTCTATTTATACATAATATGTGTAAATATGTTTATGTGGTAATATGTACACATATATTTTTATATATGGTGTATATATTGTTATACATGCATGTGGTATATATAAATATTTCTATATAGTATGTGTGCATATAGTACATATGTAAGTTTGTATATAGTACATATACACATAGTATATATGTGTTTGGTATATATTTATATATAACATATATGTGTAATATTATACATATTTATATAGTGTGTATTGTATAGAGTGTGTATGTATATTTATATATATTTTATATTATGTATATATTTATATATATTATGTACATATATATATATTTATATAGTGTGTATATATTTATATGTATATATAGTTTGTATATTTTTATATACATAGTTTATGTATATATAGTGTGTATTTATTTATGTATATGTAAATATGTGCACATATATTTGTGTATGTATTTTATGGATACCGTATGTGTACACACACACACACACACACACACACACACACACACATATATATATATATATATATATAAAACACATACACATATACATATGCATGTATCCATATATATATATATATATATGGATACATGCATATGTATATGTGTATGTGTTTTATGCATATAGTATGTATATGTGTGTGTTTTATATACATAGTGAGTGTATGTATGTATATAGTTTATGAATATAATATGTATATATGTATGTGTATGTGTAGACATATAGATATAGATATATAGTGTGTATGTGTGAATGTATGTATAGGTATATATATACATACATATATATACACATATATAGTATGTGTGTATATTTATATTTATATATAATATACATAAACATATTTTCTATATAATGTGTATATAATTATATGTAGTGTTAATGTATATATTTATATATAGTGTATACACACACAGACACACACACACACACAGACACACACATATATATATATATATAAAATTTGTATAAATATGTTTTATATGTAGTATGTATATTTTACCTGCACTGAGTGATCAATTTCCACTAAGGAAGAAAAGTCCTATACAACTGGTTCTTAGAGCCAGAGTTTACATATAATTTACATTTGTATATCACTTTCAGGATTACAAAGGATTGTGCATATATTATCTCACTTTAATCTTTACAGCAATTCTCAAAGGGGAATGCTGTGAAATGCAAATAATTATACCATCTAAACATCCCAGGATTGTTAGGAAGACTAAATGAAAAAACATGTAAAGTTTATAGGCAAACCTTAAAATGCTATGTAAATGCTAAGTGATGGTGATGGTGGTGGTACTAGTAGTAGAAGAAGTGATAATAGTAGTAGTAGTAATAAAAGTAGCAGCAGCAATAGTAGCAGTAATAATAGAATAATAGTACTAGCAGTAGTGGTAATAGTAGTAATAGTAATAGAAGTAGCAGTAACAGTACTACTAGTAGTGGTAATAGTAGTAATAATAGTAGTAGTAGTAGCAGTAGTAATAGTATTAGTAATAGTTATAATAACAATAGTAGTAGTAATAATAGTAATAGTATAGTAATCATAGTAATAATAGTAATAGTAGTAAAAATCTTAGCAGCAGTAGTAGTAGCAATAATAGTAGTAGTAGTATTAATAGAATAATAGTGCTAGCAGTAGTGGTAGTAGTAGTAGTAGTAATAGTAGTGATAGTAATAGTAGTAGGAGTAGGAGTAATAGTAGTAATTATAATAGTAATAGTAGTAGTAGTAATAGAATAATAGTGTTAGTAGTAGTGGTGGTAGTAGTAGTAGTGATAGTAATAGTAGTAGTAGTAGGAGTAACAGTAGTAATTATAATAGTAATAGTAGTAGTAGTAATAGAATAATAGTGCTAGCAGTAGTGGTAATAGTAGTAATAGTAGTAGTGATAGTGATAGTAATAGTAGTAATAATAGTAGTAGTAGTAGTAAAAGTAGTAGCAGCAGCAGTAGCAGTAGTAGTAGTAGTAGTAGTAATAGAATAATACTACTAGCTGTAGTTGTAATAGTAGTAGTAGCAGCAACAGCAGCAGTAGTAAGATGATAATAGTAGTAATAGTAATAGAAGTAGTAGTGATAGTAGTAATAGCAATAGTGTAGTAGTAATAGTAATAATAATAGTAGTAATGGTGAGAGTATTAGTAGTAGTAATAGTAATAGAAGTAGTAGTAATAGTACTAGTAGTAGTGGTAATAGTAGTAGTAGTTGTAATAGCAATAATAGTAGTAGCAGTCATTGTAATAATAACAATAATAGTATTAATAGTAATAATAGTAGTAGTAGTAGTAATAGTAGTACTAATAGTAATAGAAGTAGTAGTAATAGCAGTAGTAATAATAGTCAATGCTTTGCATGCCTTAATGCTCTATATTAAAAAGGTAGGTATTATTATGATGATCATTATGCCATTATTATGCCAACCACCTTCCATCAGTCCAGTTATTATTTTTATCACAATCTGTGGGTCCCCTAAGTACTCTGAGGCAGCTTTGTGCCATCTGCTGTATTTTTCATCTAAGAAATAGAAAAAGGACTTTGCTTAAGGCTGTGTGGCCTCTGGGGAGCTGGGAGACACACCCCTTGTCCCAGAAAAGGTGTCCAAGTCCGTTGGCCAGCCAATTTCTTTTATAACCTTCCCAGTCATGAAGAGCTGCCTCCTCTCAACCCTGCCCAAATTCTGACAGGAAATGTAAAAGCCATGGGGGGCAGGGCAGGACTTTATGCTATAGCACCAAGAAGCCAAAAACACACAAAAAAAGAGGGTCTTTCTAGGGGAGAAAACCCACAGTCATGTGAGCTTTTTGAAGACCCGGTGCAGGGATTCACAGGTGAAAACTTATTTCATTTCAGCAAACATCACCCTGGGCCAAGAGCTGCAAAAAGTGATGCTGAAATGATAATCAAGGTCCTTTTCCACCGCGTGTGGACATGACCTGGGTCTGGAAAGCCTATGGCCACATAACTCCAGTAGTTCTTGGCCCCTTCTGGAAGACTGGGTCATCCCTCCAGAACCCAAAGCCTATTGATTCACTGACTTCGGGAACTCTGATGCTCTGCCTGATTGGTTTATAAGTGAGTGATGTGTCAAAGGTTTCCTTTCCAGTAGTATGTTAATACTGGAGTTAGGGTGACTCGGTGAATAGAGGGCCAACTTCGAAGTCAAGAAGACTTCAGTTCAAATTCTGCTTCTGATAAAAACTGGAATTAATGCAAAATTTTTGTTGCAATTTTGGAAAAGTCCCTTAATCGTCATTCTCTAAGCCAGTGATATCAAACTCAAATAACAACAGATCCTGAAGCCCTATATTCACCTAGAAAAACACAAAGCCCATTATCTATGTTATTTACTTAAGTTACCTTGCTGAATTGCATTTTAATCTGGCCTCCTGCCTTCCCACCCCCAGTGGGATACTTCTGTCTGACTATAAGCGCTTGCCTTGCTTTGAAGGAAGAAAATATCTCACTGGGAACTCTCTTCCCCCCGCAAGCCTCCACTCTAGTACCTGGCCTCTAGTATCATTCTCAGAAAAGATGACCAATTTAGAACGTTGTCCATGGCCTGAGAAGGAGTTATCGATGGAACAAAGAAATGATTAGTGATTAGAAGCCACATAATCCGTCTTTATCCAAAGAATGTTTACTCAGTATGGGTAAGGTACCACACTAGACATTGAACATGAATTAGTTGGAATTCTTGCCCTCTGAGTTTATAGTCAAATAGAGGAAATGAACACAAAGTGGCCTGGAATATCCTAAAAGAAGTTTGGATCAAGTTCTTTGAGAGTCCAGGAAAGGAAAGATCCTCCGACAAGGTCAACATTACTCACAAAGTAATTTTTACCTGAAATATTTTATTTTGATGTCATGTGGCGCTTATATTTTTTCCCCTAGCAGAGATCACAATGGAAATCCTACCACAAAAAAACACTTAAGAACTATCAAAGGATCAGACCATATACGGTACTGAGGGATCTTTTTATTTTAAATAAGTTATAAAACTATGTATACTTTTACAAGGAGTCTGCCCTATTTTAGTAAATATTTGGCAAAACTCTCAACTAAAAGAGCAAACTGACCTTCGTTCTGCTAGGTTGTTTTGCCACAACGAAAATCTTTCATTAATTTTCTGAAAATAGAAGCAGCAAACTTTTGTGCCTTTTTTTCCACTCAGTGGAGTTGGACTTGTGTGTATTCTGGTTGAAGTTGTACTGACCTGAGGTGTGAATTTTTTTCAGAATGTCTCTTTAATCTCACACACAGCTTTGCAGACCTCTCCTTCTGACTTGAAATTGCCAAAATGCAAAATTGGAAACTTCAACCATGCATTAATGCACAAGGAGAGACAAAATCAATTCATTTCAAGTCGATTTTAGTGAATTAAAAACATTTATTAAGCATCCACTAGGAACATAAAGGCATGAAAAAGAATTTATTCTTGCTGTGTATTGAGCATAAAAATTGATCCCCATTCCTCAAGATTACATTCACAAAGGGATACACACATATGAAGGAGGAGTAGCCAGGACGGGGGGTTTTGTTTTAGAAAGTACAGGGATGGAGACCAGATTATACATGAGTAGTAGCACATGCGATAGTACATGAGTAGACAAGCAGTATTTGGAGGTGGTGGAAGATGTGGTGTCAAATCCTGCTGCTAGCTATGGGTTACTGATCACTTAACTGCCTCAGTTTACTCATTTGTCAAATGGGGATCATAATGGCACATACCTTACAGAGTTATTGTGAGGATCAAATAAGATAACGTATACAAAGTGCTTTGCAAAAATTGAACGAGCTGTATAAATATTATTATTATGTTATATCCCTGAGGCTCCTCCCAGTATCTTGTAAATGCTAGACCTTTAATAAATGTTTGCTAGACCGAACTGAACTGGAGAGTCCAGCCTTCTATTTAAAGACTCCTAGGAAGGAAATGCATTGATGTGTCCTGATGAAGTTAAAAGCCCTTCCTGGTTGGACTTTCCCCCCAGTCTAACATGGATCTCTGCTCCCATGATTCACCAAATATCTCCAGCCGTGTTTGGAGAAGTCCACCAGCTCCTTGCTGTTCCAGGGGGCTCCAATTTGGGAGCTCCTTGCCATGATTCTCTAGTAGTTAACTCCTTCGTGGTCGGGGGAGTGAGGGGGGGGGGAAGGAGAGAAGGGGTCCGGCAAAAGTGATTTGCTATTAGGGAGGACAGGTGGGATTGGTGGGGGTGGGATGGGGTGGAGGGGCAGGCCACTGGCCACAAGTCATTAGGACTTCTGGGAGGGAGATGAGTCAGTGTAGAATAAAATAAGGGGCAAAATCTGGGGGAGAACCCAAGAAAGCTGGGAATAACAGGACAGTCTTGGGGAGGGGTGGAAGGGAGACTGCTGTGTTGGGGGAAGGAACACAAGGTTTTTTGTTTTGTTTTTTTTTTATAATTATAAAATTTTTTGACAGTATATATGCATGAGTAATTTTTTTTTATAACATTGTCCCTTGTATTCATTTTTCCAAATTATCCCCCCTCCTTCCACTCCCTCCCCGATGACAGGCAATCTCATACATTTTACATGTGTTATAGTATAACCTAGATACAATATATGTGTGTAAATACCATTTTCTTGTTGCACGTTAAGTATTGGATTCTGAAGGTATAAGTAACCTGGGTAGATAGACAGTAGTGCTAACAATTTACATTCACTTCCCAGTGGAACACAAGGCTCTAACACATCCAGAAAACTGATGGAGCTTAAAGAATCTCAGGTAGAGAGAAGCCAGGTGGGTGGGGAGCTGGGAACTCCCCTCAAGTACTGAATAAGTCAATCAAGCTGGGAACGATTACTGTTACTGGATCACAGAATCACCCACCTGACGCTGGGAAACTGCAACCATGGGTTACTCTACAAGGATAGATGAATCCAATTCATTTCCGTTCGATTCAATTCAATTAAAAACATTTATTAGGTATTTCTTAGGTGCTCCTCTTTTGTAAAGAAGGAAACTGAAGTCAAGAAAAGATGATTTGACTAGTGGAAGCTAGGTGGCCCACAGGGTAAGAATGAGCGGCTTTGAAGTGAGGAAGACTTGAGTGGAAATCAAGACCCTTAATCCCTCTCAGAGTAAGTATCCTTATCTATAAAATGGGAATTATGATTACTGCTAGTAAACCATAAGGTGTTATATAAATGCTAAGTATTATAAATTCCAGGGAGTTATTATTTATT
Organism: Sminthopsis crassicaudata; assembly: GCF_048593235.1. Taxonomy (NCBI): domain Eukaryota; kingdom Metazoa; phylum Chordata; class Mammalia; order Dasyuromorphia; family Dasyuridae; genus Sminthopsis; species Sminthopsis crassicaudata. The sequence continues at coordinate 32,225,844 of NC_133620.1, read as the reverse complement.
CATGTATTATTAATTATTATATATACAACAGTTATGTAGTTATCAATGTACATCATTAAACAGAATATAACACATATTATATATATATATATAAACAGAATATATAAATAAACATAAAAGTAAAGATTAATTATATTAAATATTATTATTAATTCTGATGATTATTTCCAATTTGTCCCACACACAGATTGTTTGTGCATTGTCTCGTCAGTAGCTCTCGAGCACAGGGTCTGTCTATTGGCTTTCTTTGCATCCTCCACCCTTAGCACAGTGACCAATGCCTGGTAAACACTTAAATATTTGCCAACTGATATTCTTATTTCTACAACAGAGGCGGGATTCTAACACAGCTCCCGTGTCTCCAAGTTCAGTCCTCTTCTTTGGGAGGACTCATTTCCAAAAGCAGAAAATAGTACCCAGACAGACTGTGCCGTCCCAGCCCAAGTCCGGGATAATTCTCTTCTACCTCCTAGTTCTAGACTTATTGTCAGGCCTGCCTAGGCAATCACTGATTACAGCATCCTTCTTCCTAAAATGAGGCCCCTGGGAAGAGGGTTGGGGGCCACAGGAGAAATGCAGAGGAGACAGTGGGGAGACCCCGGATGGCCGGCAGAGCCCTGTGGATTCTGTTACCGGACAGGTACACTGGGTGACCTTGGATTAGTCGTTTCCTGGTGTCTGAGAAGAAGGAGGCTGGGCTGCATGGTCTCCAGCTTCCCTCCAGCACCCAAGTCCTGGTCCGGTAACCCGTTTGAAGGATGACCAGGAGAGGGAAGCTCTTAGGGAGAGAGAGGCCTGAGGAAGAGAAGGGAATAAAGGGAAATTAGGTTTTGAGATCCAACAGCATTTTCTGGCCAGGCTGTATGGACCCCCCATGAAGGGTCTTATAAAAAACGGGGAGGCTTTGCAGGGGGCCAGGCTGTATGATCTCTTGGGCTGACCAAAGCCTGGAGACTCCGGCCTTGGAGTTGGGCAAGCCCTCTTAGGGGGTGGGGGTGGCCAAGGGAGGTGGGAGTCTTTGGAAGTGCTTGAGTGCCAGCAGGGAGGCCCAGGGGGCCCGAGGTCAGGGTCAGTGATGAATGAGATCTTGCCAGAGCATCCCTCCTCCTCCCCCTCCTCCCGGTTGGAGGCCCATCTTTGTGCTGATTCCGCCCCTGCAAGGGGCTCCAGGCAGCCGTGTTATTGCAGCCATGCTTCAGTGGACTGCCACTTTACTGGGCTTGCTGGGCAGCAGGGCCCCCCCCCAAAGCACAAGGCATCCAGCCAGAGGAGGCAGCCACCCCCTTTCCTCCTCCTTCCCCTCTCCCATAACGGAGACATTCTGAAGGGGCCCAGCAGAGAAGGAAAAATGCAAAAGGGGGGAGTTCCTGGCTCCCCCCGGCCTCTGCTCCCCCTGAGCCTGCTGCACTGACCATGAGAAGAGTCGGGGTTCCAGGACCCTGATCATCCCAGGCCCACAATTGTTGCTTCCCTAGAACAACCCACCAACCAATCAGCATTTGTGATGTACTATGTGCCAGGCCCTGTGCTGAGCACTGAGATACAGGGACTCTATAGTAAGGCAGGAGCTGGCCTATATTAAGCACCTACTATGTGCCAGGCAGAGCCAACTCCACACACACACACACCCCCACTCACCCCCCCCACCCCCCACCCCACCCCCCCCGCTCCACACAGACATATGGACACAGACGCTCGCCCAATTTCAAGTCATGCTATTTCTTTTCCTCTGCAGATCTCTCTTCTAGGAGTCTTTGGGAGCCTGGACCATTCTGGTACTACACCATACAAAGCCTACATGAGCACATTAACAGCTCAGGGAATTATGGAACCACAGGATCTACAGTTAATGCGCACTTACTAGGGCATGGACTATTCATTTCAGCCTTTGTATCCTCAGCCACCCAGCACTGGGCCTGGCTCAGACAGTCAGATAAACACCTACTATGTGCTATTTGCTTTTGTGAACTACTGGAGATATTCCCAGGCTTTTAAAGGGACCTATAGATTTCTGAAAGGAGAGAGAGACAG
>NC_133620.1:32185691-32223666 GCF_048593235.1 Sminthopsis crassicaudata | reverse complement strand
CTTCTCCAGCTCATTTAACAAAAAAAGAAACTGAGGCAAACAGGGTTAAGCTAATCAGTGTCTGAGGCTAGATTCGAACTCAGGAAGAAGAGTCTTCTAGGTTTGATACTCTATGCACTACACCAACCGAGAAGACCTTCAGTCTCTCTCCCATCATCTCCATCATCATTGCTAACATTTATATTATATTTTTAGGCTTGTCAAGATCTTTACAACTTCAATCCCTATAAGTCTGGAGGGGAGGGGTAAGTGCCATTATACTCATTTTACAGATGAGGAAACTGAGGCAGATAGCAGTGAAATGATTGACCCAAAGTCACACCGCTTGTAAGTTTCTGGACTTGGATCTGAATTCAGGTCCTCTTGACTCTGAGCCAGCACTCTAACCACACGGGTCATCTTTACATATGAGTCTTAGACATAGGATAGTTCCTGGATTTAGAGCTAGAAGGGACCTCAAGGGCTATCAAGCCCATTCTCCTTTTTCACAAATGAGTAAACTGAGTCACAGAGAGGGGGAGTGAATTGCTCAGTCTTCCTTAATTGCAAAGACAGGTCACATCACCACTGGGACTCCAGAAACCCTCAAACACCTATCTAATAATCAAGTTCCACAGAGGGATAAAAAAAACTAATCACAAATCATTTGCGTATTCCTCTATTATAACACTTTACAGGGACACAGAGCCCCTTCCTTCCCCATCAGCCCCAGAGGGAGTCACTTCAGAATTATCATGAGGAGACCTTGGGGTTAGCGAGTGATGGTTGCAGTTTGGAGCGAATCCAGCTCCAAGGATGCTAAGGCTGGTTCAGTCAGCCCAGTGCTTCATCCCATTGTTTCACTGCCGATGCTGCTTCCCTGATGCCCCTGGCTATTTCTGGCCAGCCTCTTGGACGGAATGTTTATTTTTCTTCATTCTCACAGTGTTATTATCTCCAAAGTTACAGAGTGGGTCCTCTGGGGGAAGGGTAGGCCAGTAAACAGCAGGATGGCTTTGAAGTTACTCAAAATTACCCAGACAATTCTGCAAATATCCTCAGAGTGGAATCACAATACCTAGTGGTAAATTATCAAAGAATCCTAGTTATCAAAGGACCCTGAATGAGGAGACTGAGTCTGTGAGATGTAGGGGTTCGGGGTCCCACCACAGAGGCTGGATTGAAAAATCCTACTTCTTCCTTGCTACAAGTTCAGCTCTCTGACCCCTATACTATCTAGCCTCAGCTTTCAGATGTGAATATATTCTTTATTTAACTTTGGACACTACTAGGAATTGTGACTTGGCCAGGATCACCCAGCTAGTAATGTGGGAGGCTGGATTTGAACTCAGCTTCTCCTGACTCAGGATCTAAGAGCTCTAAGATCTACTGACCCCTGGATGTGTTCTGAAAGCCCAGTTCCTTCTCAGTCCCGACAAGATTCTCAGTGAGAGCTCAGCAGCTGGGGCTGGGCTGATGGCCCCATGCTTTCTCCAATCTGCCGTCTATAAACACAGCTCCAGAAGATAACCTAACTTGTCCCTTTCTCATCCCTTTTTAGGCAAACAGCTCGGCCTTCCCCAGCTGGGAGATAAACAGGGAAGTTTGAGTTTATGCTCTCCTTACAGAATCATCAGCCACATTATTTACCCTAGGAGATTTCACTGGGCAAAAAGCTCACCGCTCATCTCTGATTGTATTTTATTTAAAACAAAACCAGAATCTACTTTTATTGCTACCTGTTGTATCTAAACCATGAGCATTTCTTTAAAAAAAATTAATAACATTTTATTTTCCCCAACAACATGTAAAAACAATTTTTTACCATTCATTTTTTAAACTGAGTTTCAAATTTTCTCCCTCCTTTCCCCTTTCCTGAAACCGTTAGCAATTTGATATAGATTATACAATCACATTCACTTCTGATATGGCATCCTCCTTCCCTACTGGGCAAGCCATCCTCTGTAACAAAGCTTGAAAAAAAAAAAGAAAGAATAAAGAAACAAGCAACTTGATTAAATTAAGAAATTCATGCATCTACTGCATCTGCCCATATACGTACTATTCCACCCCGGTATTCCCCCACTCCATAGTGAAAACAGAAAAATTCTGGGATTAAATTTGTGAGGGCTAATTTTGTAACTCTCGCTCCCTTCTTTCCCAAAATTTTCTACAGCATGGAATACAGCAAGTTGTCCACTTTGTTGTGTGACCAAAGAGAATGGTATTAGAATGTATCGTCAGATTGTCCTCGAGCACACATAAAGAAGGGGCTAGAAATCTGAATGGGATTTCTTATGAGAAAGTGAATTAGAAATCCAGGTGGGGAAGTGCTAAGCAAAACTCCCAGCATCAGCTGAGTGAAAAATCAACATTTTTGACTCTTCCAGAGAACCTGCTCTCTCTGTACCTTCCTCCCCAAGTTAAATTGATCGGTAATAATAGCAGCAAGCTTTTATATTATGCTTTCTTTAAGTTTTGCAAAGCAATTTCTACATTTTCTTTGATTGGATCCTCACATCCCTGGGAGGTAAATGCCATTATTATCACTTTTTTTTTTCTCCTGAGGCTGGGGTTAAGTGACTTGCCCAAGGTCACACAGCTAGGAAGTGTTAAGTGTCTGAGGTGGGATTTGAACTCGGGTCCTCCTGAATTCAGGGCTGGTGCTCTATCCACTGCGCCCCCTAGCTGCCCCATTATTATCACTTTTTTTGACTGTCCCACAATTAGTCTGAGACTAGCTTGGAACTTCCCGATGTCTTCTCTAAGGTCCACTCTACTCACCGGGATACCTTGCAGCCCTGGTGTCCAGAGGACTATTTTTTTTTTTAAGTTTTATTTAGTTGTCTCTAGTTATAGGCACAGTGGTATTCTCTCTTTGGGGAGATGTTTGGTTTTTAGGAAGCAAATGAAGCATCTCCCCCCATCTTTCCCCCCACATTTCCTGGAGAGGATGTTTTTAGCGCTTCTCGGCAATTTTAAACACAATTTTACCAACCTACTCTAAAATATCTGCCCAGCCCACAAAACGTGGGCTGAGACTATATTTTCCAATTTAATTAAAAAGTTTCTCTTGTCCGTATCGTTTTTCTTTTTAGACCTAGTAGAGTTTCTTTCTTTAGAAATTCAGCAAGCTAAATTACAGAGTGCCTTTCACATAATAGGTAGAGATTGCATGTGCTGGACGATTCTGGAAACCTGTTGTCCCAGGTTCAGTGTGAGATGTTTTAGGTAATCATAATTTTGAAAATATGTCTCAAATTTCCATCTAGTGAATTCTCTATTAACAGAACAGACAGGAGCCATGAATTGCATAGCAAAGCATTTAATCAAGGCACAAAATAGAATCATTGTCAAAATACTGTGCATTTGTGCTCACACTTGTGTGAACACACACACACACATGTATGTATATACTCTAAAGAACATATCTATAGACTTTCATACAGTTGGAGAGTACTCCCAGGAAGGCTCATATAGATAAGGGAAAGCTTCTAATGTCCTAGTTTCTCAGCAATCCAGCGTATTTTATTGCTTCTCAGCATCATTTATTCATTCCACCTCTTGCAGTCTCCTAAACCCAGTTTCCATGGTCCTGATTCTCCATTCTGTCTTCATCACCATCATCCGTTGAAGTCCTACCATTCACCATCACTCCTGCTTCCAGAGCTTCCATTGGCTGCTCTTCCCCCAGGCTGCTGCTATAGCTGCTAGAGATGTTACCCATCACCGTGACTTATTCCTTGAGGAAACCTATCATAAGACTGTCCTGGGCCAATATGTCTCAGGAGCTTATCAATATTTTTATAGCAAGTATTTTTGGTTAGAACTGTTAGAAAGATGCCCAATCCAGGAGATGCACAAATGGATCATGGGAAAATCAAGACCTTCACTATTCATTCCTCTTCACCAAGAGTTTCCCAGATTTCATGGCTAAGATTCATTGTTCTGTGCCCACTATAATCTGCATCTTAGCTTTAGGATAAGTACACGTGAGACAAAGTTTATAAAGATGACCAGACATACTATTAGGGCAGCTAGTGGATTCCAGGTCTGGAATCAAGAGGACCTGAGATCAAATATGATCTTAGACATTTACTAGCTGTGTGATTCTCATCAAATTTCTTAATCCTATCTGCCTCCGTTTTCTCATTTGTAAAATTAGCTGGAGAAGAAAATAGCAAAGTGCTCCACTATTTTTGTCAAGAAAACCCCAAATGGGGTCACAAAGAGTCAAATATAACTGGAATGAGTCAAAAAAAAATACATACTATTAGGTTACCCCTCTAACTGCCACTTGATTTATTCCCATATTTATCATCTTGAACTACATTTTATTATTAATTAATAAAATAGAAACTGGACAAGTCACTTCTCCCTGTTTGCCTCAGTTTCCTCATCTGTAAAATGAGCTGGAGAAGGAAATGGAAAACCACTGCAGTATCTTTGAAAAGAAAACCCAAAATAGGATCATGAAAGCCATGGTCATGGCCATTATTAGGCTGGTTTGGGTTTATTTTCATGCCATGGGCATGGAGTCAGGAAGACCTGAATTCAATCCATCCTCAGACACTTACATGCCCATGGCTCTCTCTATTCACTGCACAACCTAGCTGCCCAAGCCATAGAACCATGGTTACAGCTATAGCTCCAGATTTTCAACTCAAACTGCTTCCTTGTCTCCAACATTCTACTTGGTTTGTAAAGGTACAGCAATAGTAACTATGGTTTCTGTGGGAGAACTTAGTGAAACAGGGGTTATGAAAGGAAGGAAGGGAGGGAGGAAGGGAGGGAAGGAGGAAGGAAGGGAGGAAGGGAGGAAGGGAGGAAGGGAGGAAGGAAGGGAGGGAGGGAGGGAGGGAGGGAGGGAGGAAAGGAGGGAAGGAGGAAGGAAGGGAGGAAGGGAGGAAGGGAGGAAGGAAGGAAGGGAGGGAGGGAGGGAGGGAGGAAAGGAGGAAAGGAGGAAGGAAGGAAGGAAGGAAGGAAGGAAGGAAGGAAGGAAGGAAGGAAGGAAGGAAGGAAGGAAGGGAGGGAGGGAGGGAGGGAGGGAGGGAGGGAGGAAGGAAGGAAGGAAGGAAGGAAGGAAGGAAGGAAGGAAGGAAGGAAGGAAGGAAGGAAGGAAGGAAGGAAGGAAGGAAGGAAGGAAGGGAGGGAGGGAGGGAGGGAGGGAGGGAGGAAGGAAGGAAGGAAGGAAGGAAGGGAGGGAGGGAGGGAGGGAGGGAGGGAGGGAGGGAGGGAGGAAGGAAGGAAGGAAGGAAGGAAGGAAGGAAGGAAGGAAGGAAGGAAGGAAGGAAGGAAGGAAGGAAGGAAGGAAGGAAGGGAGGGAGGGAGGGAGGGAGGGAGGGAGGAAGGAAGGAAGGAAGGAAGGAAGGAAGGAAGGAAGGAAGGAAGGAAGGAAGGAAGGAAGGAAGGAAGGAAGGAAGGAAGAGAAGGAAGAGAAGGAAGGAAGGAAGGGAGGGAGGAAGGAATCAAAACTAGCCTAATAATGGAACAAACTACCCAGCACTGATATCTGACTAGGTATCGATCCATATGGGGACCTTAAGAGTAGTGGAAAGTCCTTGGATTTCTAGACAATCAGATATTCAATTTGCGTGGCCATATGTGTTTCCTAAGTCTGTACTCTGTGTATGTGCCATTCTTACCACTGACTCTTCATGTATTGTGAGTGCTCTCAAAGTTTGCAGGAAAATGCTCTGTACCCCTGTTCTTACCATGACACCACAGTAACTGCTGTTGATTGGAACAAGTTTATTACATCATATGTTTATTTTCATCTGTCCTTTCACCCCCCATCATGTCCCCACCAAAGCAGAGTAGATAGGATTACTGAGTGATGGAGTTGGGAAGATCCCAGTTCAAATCTGTCTTGTTCCTTCTCCAGAAGAAATACACAAATAATGCCAAACAAAGATATTCTGTTTATTTTTAAAATAGGGATAGAAACTAGACCTGTGATTTTACTGGTATAAGGAACTCACAAATGAGGAAGTGCCTACTCCACATCTCTGTAATTTATCATGGATCAAGTTCAAATAGAGAAGGAGCCCATGGTGTAGCTGGGTATCACAGTGGATAGAGCATTGGCTCTGAAGTCAGGAGGATCTGAGTTCAAATCTAGTCTCAGATCCTTAAAACTTCCTAGTTGTGTGACCTCGGGCAAGACGTTTAACCTCAATTGTTTCAGGGGGAAAATGAGTCAAAAAAGAAAAATTTCAAAAGAACATTATAAAAAAAATAGAAAAGGAAGCTGCTAATTCATATGTAAGGATTCCTGAGGGTCACATACTGACTTCATTTTAAAATATACTATCCATGTTTTATTGCATTTTGTGTATTTTGCTTAATATTTCCCAATTACATTTTAATCTGGTTATTGTTGGTGATCTTTGAAATCTCTGGTCTTAGAGAATGACAAGCTAAGTGACTTTTTTAGCTTCATGTTTCTGCCTTTAAAGGCAGCTATTTAGCCACAAATTGCAATGCTTGAAAGATTATAATTTTTTTTAGTTTTTTTCTCAATGGTATTTTATTTTTCCAAATACATATAAAGATAGTTTTCAACATTTATTTTTGTAAGAATTTGTTTTATAAATTTTTCTCCATCCCTCTCTTACCTCTCACCTCCCCAAGACAGCAAGCAATCTGATATAAGTTAAACATATGCAATCCTTTTAAACATATTTCCATATTTGATACGTTGTGCAAGAAAAATCAGACCAAAAGGGGAAAAAAATGAGAAAGAAAAAAATGAACAAAAAAAAAAAGGTGAAAATACTGTGCTTCAATTCATATTCAGTCTCCATAGCTCTCTCTCTCTAGATGCAGATAGCACATTTCATTCTAAATCTGGAAATTTTACATATATATATATATATATATATATATATATATGTGTGTGTGTGTGTGTGTGTGTGTGTGTGTGTGTATACATATATATATATATATAAATCTGGAAAGATTATATTTTAAAAAAATAAATTTCATTAATCATTTGATGCTAAATTGTCTCCTCAAAGGACTAAGAGAATATAGCTATTGCCAAAAACCAACATACAGGCCTAGAATTCTCCCTGCCCTCTGCCTCCTTCTTACCACAGGGATATGAGGATTTAGGGAACTATTTCTTCTACACAAGATATTTTTTTTCACAGAAACCCAGCTGGGGGAGGAAGCAAAGGCCCTCTGTCCTAGAGAGTGTCCTGGAAGAGATATCCACACTGGATGGAAGGGCTCACAGCTGGCACAGCTGCATGGGAGACCGGAATGATAAAAAACCTTATCAAGTCCTCAGCACCCAGGCCAACAAGGGGTCAGCAGGGTACCCTTGGCTACCCTTGAAAATGTTTCCACTAAGAGAGGCTGTTATCCTGATTCTTTGGGGGCCATTTCCTTCCTATCTTCCTCTCATTCATCTGGTCTTAACCCCTTGGTTCCTGGAGCCTTTTTTTAAAATTCTACTGTTATTCCTAGAATTTAGAAATGAATAACTTAGCCTTAAACCCTAGAATATTGAAGTCCACTTAGTCTGGCCCTAAACTTTTAAAGATGAGAAAACCGAGCCCCATTCCGAAGAAGTGTATTGGCCAAGGTCAGCATCACAGAATCTCTGAGCCAGGAGGGACCTTGGAGTCATTTAATCCAGTAATTGAATCCTCTCCACAAAATATTAAGCAAATGTTCAGGATCTTGCTTTTGCTTGAAAGGAAATACTTCTGCCTCCCAAGACATCTCAAACCATCTTGAGATAGCTCTCAATTAGGAAGTTTTCCTCTGTACAACTCCAAGTCATTTCATGTGGTTCTTTCCTCCAATCCAACTACTTAGAGGCAGTTATCATGTCTCCGTTAAATCTTCATTTCTCTAAAGCAAACACCTCCTGTTCCTTTAACAGATACCTACATAGCATGAACTCAAGATCTTTTAGCATCTTAGTCACTTCCTCTGGACATTGTTGTCTCTCCTTCCCAAACTGTGGGCCATGCTCCAGATGAGATCTGACCAGAGCAGAATATAGTGAGATTATGAATTCCCCAGTTCTGGATACTAGACATTTCTAATTCAGTCTAAGATTCCACTAGGTTTGGGGGATTTTTTTTTTGGCTGCCATATTACAATGTTGATTCAAAGTGTCTTTCAGTCCACTAATGTTTTTCAGACAAATTAGCATCTATCCACACTTAGTCTATATATTCATTTTTACATTTTTTTACATTAATTTTACATTTGTCTCTCCTAAATTCATAATATTTTTTTGTTGTTGAGAGACTTTTTCCAGATTCTCATTCTACCATCCAATGCTGATAACATACAAAACATTTTATTTCCCGTACAGTATTCATGGTAGTGTAAATTTTATTTCTTATGAAAAGTAAATATTACTGGAAATAATTGTGTAAATTTTTTTTTTTTTTTATTGAGCTGTTAGTACAAAAGGTCACAGAAATCTAGGGAATCACTATTAAAAGAAAAATGTTTGGCGTGTTACCAATTTCATTTGGTGTAATATATTTTATGGGTTATTTCCTGGTTACCATGTTAGGAAAAATACATATCATCAGAATTAATGTTTTGCTATATAAAGAGTTGTATGCAGAAAAGTGTAATTTCCGTCATCTCTAGCAAAATCCTAAAGTTTTGGGGGTTGAGGGGATTGCATGAATCAATATTCACATTTTTTGACTTTTGCACCGTTTTCTAGGAATATTACCTAGCCAAAAAAAAAAAAAAAAAAAAAAAAAAGATGAGTATTGTAGATGTTTATTGATAACTTATTGATTTTTCTGATATTCCTCCTAATTTAGCAGTGTTCTATTTGCCAAATTCCCTTGTAATTTATTTATTTGTGTATATGTCTTTGTATTCTTGTAGCCCACAAACATACTAGGTATGAAATAAATGGTTCTTAAGTGGAATTAAATAATATTAACTAGAATAGCCAAGTGCTATCCTCTCAGAATTGAGCTAGTTGGGGGAAATTATAGACTACACTGATCTCCCTTCTTTTGACTACTCACAACAACAGTGGCTGCTGGCAAAATTGTGGAGAATAAAGAGCATTGCAGGTAGGGTATCATATGCTTAGAGGCAGTTATCATGTGTCTGTTAAATCTTCATTTCTCTAAGGCAAAGACTTTTTGTTCCTTCGGCAGACACCACATAGCACAAACTCAAGGTCTTTCAACATGAAGGTCACCTTCCTTTGGACATTGTTCTCTATCCTTCCTAAAATGTGTTAGCCCAACACTGAATTCAAGTCCCAAATGTGATAGTCAGCAGCTGTGTGACTGTGGGCCAGTCGGGCCCTGATGGCCTCCTGCCATTGTTTGGACGAAAGGACTTGGAAGGGCGGCAGGAAAACGTCACACCTTAGGAAGATGTCCTGGCTTTAGCTCTAACCCCCACCCTGTAGCTTTCTGCCTGTGTGATCTTGGGCTAATCTCTTCACTTTTGAATTTCTTTATCTTATTAAATGACCTCTTGAATTCTCTACCAGATGTAAACCTGAGATGATGTTCATGGATGTCAGTCCCTTTGGGACCATGGATCTGTTTTTTTTTTTTTTTTTTTTTTTAAATCACAGGTCCCAGAATCCAGCACAGTGCCTTGCAGACTTTCAACTAGCTGTAAACTAGATTGAATTATGTGGTCAAGCCTGACATAAGTATAAAGACATTTTTTTTTTTTTAAATGAGACTCTCTATAGTTGGCTAGTTACAAAGAATTTTACATAGATTCTATATACACTCCACAGAGCCAGGTGCCACCGGGGGTTCCTGGACTGGAGGAGCTTACAAATCACATGCACCAGGAAAGCTGTATCAGGTGGCTTTTAAGCATGCATTCCCTCTTTCCCTTCCCTTCTCTCTCCGGGCTTCCTTTCTTTCTTTTCATTTCCTCTTGATTCCATCTTTCCTTCCCCTCTCTCTTTCTGCATTTCCTCCTTCCTTTTCTCCCTTTCTTTTTCTTTCCCTCCTTTCATCCTTTTCTTCCTTCATTTTCCTCCTTTCTCCCTTCCTTCTTTTCTTGTTTCCATTTTTCCTCCTTCATTTCTTTCTCTCCTGCCTTTTCATCCCTCCTTCCCTTTTTTCTTCTTGCCCTTTTATTCTTCCTTCCTCCTTTCCTCCCCTCTCCCTTCTTCCTTGCCTTCCTCCTTCCAAATTGGCTTTAAAAATGAGTGAGCAAGGACAGAGGTTCCCTTTGAAATTTTTTACAGTGACCAGACTTCTTTGCTGTCACAGAGACTAAGAAATAGAAAGAAAAAAAATTAGCCTTTGCTTTATCTCCCCCTAGATAGGGGAGAAATCCACAGTTGTGTGGGATGCAGGGGGAGACAAGCTTCTGACATTTCCCAGTCCTGCCTGAGGAATAAAAGCAGAGGATATGAGGGAGTGGGGTGACAGAGAACAACAGCCTTGAAAACCTTGACCTGCTTGGTGGGCAGGAAGAGGGAAAACTCAGCATCCTTTTAATGGCGCTAATGGATGCCTTCCACCCCCACCCTCACATCAGTACTTTGATAAAGTCTGGTTGGTCTCATAAAAAAGGAGTCCCTTGGAGGTTGTTGGGTCCACAAGGCTCAGGTTGTTAGACTCACTGGTACGTCACAGTCGCTGGTGCGATTGTCAGCTCTGGAGAGCCCAAAGGGGAGGCACATCAGCAGTATGGGAAGTAATTTAGAAGCCATTTTTTCCAACCCTCTCTCCTTACAGATGAAAACACGGAGATCCAGCCTGGATGAAGAGGCTAGCCCAAGGTCACACAGAGGTAGAGGATTTGAACCCAAACCCACAGGTGGCTCTAGAGAACAAATTGCATTACCCCATATCACAACTAGGTGATGCAGTGGAGAGAGCACTAGATCTGGAGCTGGGAAGGTGTGAGCTCAAATCCAGCCTCAGACACTAATTGACTGTGAGACCCTGATCGAGTCATTTACCCTCGGCCTGCCTCAAGTTCCTAATCTGCAAAATGGAGGTAATAATAGCACTTACCTGGTAAGGTTGTTGTGAGGATAAATTGAGATAATATTTGTAATATATTGGTATGATAATGATGGTAATCAAATTAGAAACTGAATATAAAGTATTTGGAAAGGCTTAAGGTTCTACGCCTGTTAGATTTTTATTGGGGTCAAGACTGTTGATTTCATCAGGTTAGGGAATTTTTTTTTGTTTATATTTATATATTATTTTTTTATTTATAAAATTTTTTGACAGTATATATGCATGAGTAATTTTTTTATAGCATTATCCCTTGTATTCATTTTTCCAAATTATCCCCTCCCTCCCTCCATTCCCCCCCCCGATGACAGCAATCCCATACATTTTACATGTGTTACAGTATAACCTAGATACAATATATGTGTGTAAATACCACTTTCTTGTTGCACGTTAAGTATTAGATTCCGAAGGTGTAAGTAACCTGGGTAGATAGACAGTAGTGCTAACAGTTTACATTCACTTCCCAGTGTTCCTTCTCTGGGTGTAGCTGTTTCTGTCCATCATTGATCAACCCAGTAAAGAATCTTTCTACCAATTCAGGTCTATACCTGTTCTGCAACCTTGCCTAGGACACTGAGGGGTTATGTGACTTGATCAGCATAACACCCCAAGCTATTATTATTATTATTTATTTCAATATGCATTTTTATTTTCCTCAATAGACTCAGTAGCAGACACCTGGCTGCTTATTTCTTTAGCTTCTTCTCCATATTTGTTTCCCTCCCTCCTTAATACACACACACACACATCCTCTTCCTTAAACCAGCCACTTGGAGACTACTAAAATGGCAAATGTCTCAACCCATCATCTTCTCCAGTGCCACCCTTGGTAAAAGATTCTCCTGACTTACAAAACAACACAATTTTAACAATTACCAAGACCTATCCTTTCTTTCCAGTCTTATCACATCAGTCTTCTTCTATCACACTATTGTTTAAGCCAAAATGGACTTCTTACTTGCTGTTCCTCACACATGACACTTCATCTCTATGTATTTGCACTGGCCCATCCCCTCCTCATCTCTACCTCTTGAAAGCCTCAGCCCAAAAAATATCCCCTTCTAAATGAAGTTTTTTAAAATTATAACTTTTTATTGACAGTACATATGCATGGGGAATTTTTCTTTACAACTTATCCCTTGCACTCACTTCTGTTCCAATTTTTCCCTTCCCTCCCTCCACCCGCTCCCCTAGATGGCAAGCAGTCTTATACATGCTAAATATGTTATAGTATATCCTAGACACAATATATGTGGGCAGAAACGAACAGTTCTCTTGTTGCACAAGAAGAATTGGATTCAGAAGGTAAAAATAACCTGGGAAGAAAAACAAAAATGCAAACAGTTTACACTCATTGCCCAGTGTTCCTTCTCTGGTGTAGCTGATTCTGTCCATCATTATCAATTGGAACTGGATTAGATAATGAAGTTTTTCCTGATCCCCCAACTTCCAATGTCTTCCCAACACAATTACCTTGTTCTTACTTTGAATATATGTTGTATGTGTGTATATGTACACATGTTGTCTCCTTTCATTAGATTATGTTTCCTGAGGAAAGGAACTGTCCTCCGGCACTTATGACAATACCTGATAAGGTCTAGATTATTGACTGAATGATTGACCAGCAGGTTCTGGACTTTCAAACTTTTAGAATTACATTAGGACAATTAAGGTTCTAAACCTGGGAGCCCAGTTTCACAGCCTTAGGGATACATGGGGTTATAGGCAATGATACTGGTCAGTGTTCAACATCTGGCTCATCGGGTGGGTGAAAGTGTATGTAGTACACCCTTTCAGGTTTATTCTGCAATATTAACATGTTTAGAAAACAACAAAACAATAAATCAAGTCCCAATTTGGACATTTATCAATTTCTGAGATGTAAATATTTACAATGAAAATTTAATGATCAGCTCTTAGGAATCAACTTGAGTTAGTTCCAAGCACACCCCTGGACAGGTGTTTTTCTTTTCTTATATTTAGTATAACTGACTGCTCAAGAATGGAAACAATGACTAGAGAATTTGGTTTAAAGTAAAGCTTCTTACTATGGGGCCCTTGGTTTTTAAGAAATGTTTTGTTACCAGTTTCAATATAATTGATTTTTTGCAACCTTATATATTTTATTTTGTGCATCTAAAAATATTATTCAGAGAAGGGCTCCATGGGCTTCTCCTGGCTGCCAAAAGGGCCTATTAAGCATTAAGTGTCTACTATGTGCTTGCCACTGTGATAGAGGCTCAGGATAGAAGCCGAGGTAATCTTTAGATTTTACTGGTTTTTACAGGAATTCCTGAGAAGAAAAGTTCCTCTATAAATGAAGATTTGCTCCTTTGCTACAACTTTTAACCTTGGAGTTACCTGAGACAGTAACAACATTCATGGTAAGACCTACATGGGAGCAGAAAAGTGCTGGAGCAAGAAAGGAGGGAAAGGTTACGGGTTCTGCTTCCCAGACTCCCTTCTTCCCCTGGCTATGGCTTGTTCTCTCTGACTCCCTCCAAAGTTACTAAAGGCATCCAGTCTCCTCTGTGCTCAAGGGCGTCAGACAGGCCAGACCCATAGCACAGCTTAGGGAGGGAATGACCTCCCTGTAATAAACCATTAACTTTCTTCTCTTCTGATTATGATGGATCGTTATTGCCCGCAAATGGCTGACACATCCCCAAAAATTTAAGGAATATTCAAGCGCTGATGTCAACAACTGGAGATAGGCCGGTCCCCTACATGCACAGGGAGCTTGCGGCCATCCCACAGTGCTGGGTTAGGAGTGGAATTGAGCTGCCCCTGGAATGAAAGGTGCTCTTGGGCTTTATCACTTGACTAAAAGAGTTATCGGGTCAGGGACAAGAAATCGAGAGGCTGCCTGGCCCAGGCCCCAAGAGGCAGAGCTAGATTTCAAAAGCACAGCTTATGAACTTGCTGTGTTTATAAAGGCTTCTCTCCCCTGACAAGCGCTGGAGGGGAATTGCAAAAGTTCATTATCTCATGCTGTGTTTTCCCAAACTCGGACTCCTTTCCAGGACAAAATACGTCTCTTTCTATAGGTTTGGAGTCCAGCTGAGGACAAGCAGAGTATCTTTCAGAATCAGTAGACAATGACAGCTGGTTATGTAATAAATCATTAAATTGCTGGCTCTCTGCTAGGGATTCAGAATGTATATTTTTCTCTTTGGAAAGTTTAAGTGGCAAAATCTTAGTTTCTCCATGGCTGGGCAGTGTTCCTTGAACAGAGGATCTTCCTTTCCTAGCTCAATGGAAAATCCTGTTTGCTCCTAACTGCAGGGCTTCCAGACCACTGTGCTGAGGCCAGTAATTGCACTCCAAAATAACAAAAGCACAATCACCAATCGCCTAAGGCTGTCTGACGGTCCAGTATCACACTTGGGAAAACTCAGCACTTATGTTGTTCCCATCTATTCCTTCAGAAAGACCTCCTTCCCTCCCTTCTTTGTGGAGGTACTTCTCTATCTCCTATTCTAAGAGTGGAGCATTGTTTAAGAAGACATTTCCCATGATGTCTTTCTCTTATTATTATTATTATTATTATTATTATTATTATTATTATTATTATTATTATTATTATTATTTTGTTACAAGGAATGGCTTAAAAGATAAGGGAAAAGGGAGGTATATATTCAGAAAAAGAAGTACCATAAAAATAAAAGATTTCAATAAAAATTGTAAAAGAAGAAAATATGGGGGTTGGGAGGGGAAGATATGGGGGGAGCAAAATTAAAACCTGAGGTAAGAGTTGGCAAATCACAACAGAAAAATGTTTTGGATCCAAGCTTCGAGGATTATAGATTTATTGCTGGATGGGATCTTCAAAACTATCAAGTCCAACCTACTCAGGATGAACTGAGGTCAGCAAGTAAAACTCGGGACAACATTAAGAGGTTTTTTTTTTTTTTTAACTATATTAGGGAAAAGAAGAGGATCAAGGAAAGGATAGGGCCACTGTGAATATGATGTTGAGCTGTGTCAAAACAGTCACAGCTTCAAAAATTAAGGAGGTGATGGTTCTGATCAGAAAAGCTGAAGATTTGTTAACTGACTTTCCTATGTTTAACAAAAATTATTTTTATTGATATATATATTTTTTAATCACCAGAGTTTTTTTTAACAGCCTCTCTTGGTCCAGTGATATATTAAAGCTAGCCCAAACCAGTGAAAATATTTTCTTCCTACAGAGCCAGTTGTTAAACATTTATGGGCATTTCCCAGAAAGCTATCCCATATAACAAATCCTATTTTCAGAGGAAAACATTAAAAAGGAAGAAAACCTCAACAAAATCAATCAATGTATCAAAGAAGTCTGAAAATTTATGCAGATGTATAAATTTTACACACATGTGTATAAAATTTATACAGTGTATCATACCAGTGGACCTTCCATTTCTGCAAAAGAGTGGGATAGGGAAAGCCTTTTCTCTTATTTTTTGTTACTATTATTCAGTCCTCGCAGACATATCTGAACCCCATTTGGAGTTTTCTTGGCAGATACTGGAGTGGTTGGCCATTTTCTTCTCCAGCTCATTTTACAAATGAGAAAACCGAGGCACACAGAGTAAAGTGACCTACCCAGGATCACACAGCCAAAAGGTGTCTGAGGCTGTGTTTGAACACAGGAAGATGAGCTTTCCTTTTGACTCCAGCCCTGGGACCCCCCAACTACTGCATCTCTTTTTTGGGATCATGCATTGTACTTTCTCAACATTCACTTTGATCGACAGCTTAGTGGTTATTTTTTCCTACTTACATTGTTGAAGTCATTTTGTCTATTGTTTCTTGCCCCTGCTTGCTTCACTCTGCATCCAGTGTGTAAATCTTTCCATGCTTCTCACATGCATCCTATTGGTCATTTCCTACAGCACCATAACATTCCATTCCATTCATAAACCACCGTTTTCTTGGTCATTATCCAATGATGGTCATGCAGTTCTTTTCTACCACAAAAGTATGGCTATAAACATTTTGGTATACATGTAGACTGTTAAGAGACTTTCCTAATGGTATATAGGTAATAGTGCCAAAGTTTGAATTTGAACCCAAATCTCTTGACTCAGGACCCCTACATCTGGATCTCTACATCAGAAACTCTTATAAAAGATAATTACTACTAAAAATTAGTGTCTAACTCAAGAAACTTTATCATATTTGTTCTAAAAGTTTTTTTATTAGTTTATCAATTTATTAGTAATAGTAATATAAGACTTTAAAATTAAAATTTTCAAGGTACTTTGACATATGTAGCCTTAAAGTATTATTTTTCCTGGTTTTTGGATAAAGAAATGAATGGTCAGAGAAGTTATTTGTCGAGCTAGGTGGTCAGAGACAAGATTTGAATCTTCATTTGCAATATGCTTTCTGTTACACTGGGCAGCTAGGTGGATAGAGTTTCTGAGTTCAAATCTAGCTTCAGACACTTATTAGCTGTATGACCCTAAGCAAGTCCCTTCACTCTGTTTGCCTCAGTTTCCTCATCTGTAAAATGAATTGGAGAAGGAAATGGCAAACCACTGCAGTATCTCTGCCAGGAAAACCCCAATTTAAGTCACAAAGAGTTGACCATGAGTGAAAAGAACTGAGCAACAATCCATTACACTAAAGTGCTAACCTCTATTTTCACCTACAAACAGTTTGTGATGATGAATATCATTTAGGGAATAACTAAGCTTCAATATTTCACTAAGAGTATGATTCAATTTTTCTGAAAAAGGCAAAAGTCTAAGGTCATTCAATGTAAAAACAGGTCTTTTGGCCTTGGATTTTTCCTACATTACAGGTATTCCATAGAAAGTCAGACAGGATCTTTATTGGCCATGTCCACCCAAGGGAATTGAACCTCAGGTAAAATGCAGTGATCTTCTTCACTTTTACAACTAGAAGTGGAATCTTCACTATTTATCATGTCAGGTCATAAAATCCCCATGCTTCAGGGAGGACAGTATTTCACTGGTTTGCAGGAATCTTTCAGATCTGGGGTTGCAGAAACAACACACACATTTGTTTCTCTGTTTTTTGCTTCAGTGCCATGATTATTTGTTGGAGACACCCAATGAGTAACTCTACTTTCCCACATAGGACTGCTAGCAAAAAGAGAGCATATGAGGGGATTTTTAAACTAAGGTCATTTGGGAGGCACCTCTGAGAAGTGGGTAGGTCTCAAGAAAAGACCAGAGGGTCAGGGACCTAAACAACTTTCTTTTTCCATAAAGCTTTCCCATAGTGGGTGAAAGATGTCCTGCTCTCCTCCAGTCATCCCACCCGGCCCAATTCCTTAGTCATTAACAATACAGAAACAGCTGGTGTGAAGGAAGAAGAGGTGGGCAAAACCATCCCCAGAGTCTGTTCTTGAAGTCTGCAGCTGAGCTAGATCCTTCTTTTTTTTTGTAAGTTTTAAAGTTTTATTGATATCACTTATTTGTACATCACATTCATTTCCAAATATATCTCCTTCCAATTCCCCTACCCAGCTAGCTTTCCCTTTTAACAAAGTTTAAAAAGGGGGAAAAAGCTCAGAAAAAAATAAAAAAAATATCAATGTCACCTGGAAGGAGGAGTACCAGTCCACACTCATAGCTACCCCACCCCATCCTAACCCTCCGATTGTTTAAGAAATGCCTTTTCTCTAATCTGGGAACAAGTATGGTCCATTAGCACCCTCAATTCTGTTTGTTGCTCTTTCTAATAGGAAAAAACACTACCTGCTCCTTGAGGGAAGGTACTGTTTTATTTTTACCTTTCTGGCCTTTATTTTTGTCTCCGTATCAGGCTGGAACTCTATGTGATTTATTTATTCCTACAACAAGGTGTTAACTCAGTGGAGATAAGACAATGGTTATCTAGTTTAGCATTTGAGTTCTGTTTGATTGATTTAATCTTACCACAAATAATGGTTCCCTAGTGATAGAGTGATTGGTTTATGCTCAGTATACTGTAATGATGTAATGGTAATAGAGCATATAAGCTGGAGCTCAAGCTCTCGGACTCAGAGAGACATTTCATCTTCATCAGTCTCATGGTGGCTCTCCTGCTTCCCCCACTGAGACCAAGCCCCATCTGAAGGATCTTCAGAAAGCTGGCTGAGCCCCAAGAGAAGGAAGCAGACTGTGAAGGAGAAAATAAAGAACTTGGACTTTATCCCTGGCTATTCTCATGGTGATTACTCTGCTGAAATGAAGGCCAGTCCAAAGACCTCCAGAAAGCTAACCGGAACATTACAATGCATTGTCTGACAAATAATAATAATAAGAGGAAGAATAGGAGGAGGAGGAAAAGGAAGATAGGGAAGTGGATGAGAAAAAGAAGAAGAAGAAGAGAAAGAGGAGGAGAAACCCTTTCATTCTTTCCTTTTGTGGACTCCCACACCTACTTTCTGCTGCTACTATCCTTCCTTCTTTGCTTGGGAAGTCCTTCTGCTACAAAAGAAGATTTTTTTTTTCTTCCTCCTGGAGTTTTCACTTCGAGAGACTATGGGGATATATATCAAATAAAGAATAAAAATAATATTTTTTTTAAAGAGGGAGGGAGATAAAAAGTTCTAACAAATCTGAAAGAAAAGCCTATGGTCATATCTTTGGTCTACACTGGAATATGAATAGTGCTTAACTTGACCTTTCCTCCCTTACTGACTCATCTTCTGATCACTGACCTAGTAGAAACCCCCTATCTCTCTTTCATTTCCTAGGACTGATCCTCACCTACTTCTGTCTAGATCCCAGACACCTTTGGGGATGGGATTAAACAAGATTGCCATAGAAAAGTTACTGTAGTGTGATGAATAGAATACTTACTCCATATGGAGTTGGATGAAAAACTGAGTTTGAATCTTGTGTCTATTTCTTCCTCCCTGTATAATCTTGGGAAAATCATTTCATCTCATGAAGCCAGCTTCCCAAATAAAGGAAGGAAGGAAGAAAGGGAGTAAGAAATATGGAAAGAAGGAAGGAAGGAAGGAAGGAAGGAAGGAAGGAAGGAAGGAAGGAAGGAAGGAAGGAAGGAAGGAAGGAAGGAAGGAAGGAAGGAAGGAAGGAAGGAAGGAAGGAAGGAAGGAAGGAAGGAAGGAAGGAAGGAAGGAAGGAAGGAAGGAAGGAAGGAAGGAAGGAAGGAAGGAAGGAAGGAAGGAAGGAAAGGAAGGAAGGAAGGAAGGAAAGGAAGGAAGGAAGGAAGGAAGAAAGGAAGGAAGGAAGGAAGAAAGGGAGTAAGAAATATGGAAAGAAGGAAGGAAGGAAGGAAGGAAGGAAGGAAGGAAGGAAGGAAGGGAGGGAGGGAGGGAGGGAGGGAGGGAGGGAAGGAAGGAAGGGAGGGAGGGAGGGAGGGAGGGAAGGAAGGAAGGGAGGGAGGGAGGGAGGGAGGGAGTAAGAAAGAAAGAAATGAGGGAGGGAGGAAGGGAGAGAAGGGAAAAGGAAGGAAGAAAGAAAAGGAAGAAGGAAGGAAGGAAAGAGAGAAGGAGGGAAAAAGGAAGGAAGAGATGAAGGGAAGAAGGAAAGGAAGAGAGAGAAGAAGAGAAGGAAAAGAGAGAGAAAGGAGGAAAGGACAAAGGCAAGGAGCTAAGAAATTCTAGAAAATTCTATAATAGGAGACTTTTAAATGTTGACATGAGATTCAAAGGAACTTAAAACCTACATTCAAAGGGATGACTCCAAGAGACATTTTGGAAAAGAGGTCCTTGAGCAGGGGGCAATGCTTAGTGCTGGAAAGAAAGAGTTAAAAGTCATCTAAAAGAAGGTAATAATTTAAGCCATAAGAAGGAGGGAATTTCTCCCAAGAACACAAGATAGAGAGAACAGAAAAGGAAAGAATTGAGCTTGGGCACTGCCAAACTAGGAACTGGAAAGAAAAAAGAACAGCTAGAGAAAACAACAAAGGAGAGCTCAGCGCAGAAGAACCCAGAAATATTGTGTCCCAGATACCAAAGGAGGGAGAGTGTAGGAGATGACGGTTTATGGTAAAAGGCACTAAAAGAGAAGTAAAGAAGGGTGGTGTCCGAGAGGAAAGCCCACCGCTGGGTCTGGGGGGGGGCTCAGGGGTGAACTTTGAAGGAGCAGCCTCAGTGGAGTGATGGAGGAAGCCAGATCGCACATGCCGCCAGGGTAGATCTAATTAGGAATTTGGGAGAAGCCACAAGGACTGCGTTCTGCAGTATTATTTCTGTTTCTTCTAGTCTTGGAACCTGCCATTCGGTCCTGGCACCAGAGGAGTTTGGACTCCAGAAGATCCCCCAAGGACCGTATTGCACATGGTGAGACACAAAGAAATACAGAAGCCAATGGAAAAGTGATGTGAGCCATGCTATTAGGTAATCCCATGGAAGAGTCCCTTTGCTGTGGTGCATTGTGGGAGCCAACTACAAACACATCTGTGATTGAAGAGCTTACAAGGACAGACGAGGAGGGAGGTATTTATCAGCTGGGTTTGTTTATGAGGGGGAAAAGAGATTATGAACTTGTAAATCTCCCAACCTTGAACTGGCCTGGCTCAAACATCAAACTTAATTGGAAAACAGCAGGTGGGAATTCTCAAGGGTCAAGGATGTTATAATGAGCAGCACCTGCAGGTTCAAGAAAGTGGGAGAAGAGCTAGAGAGGCCAGGATGGGGAAGGGTTGAAGACAAGAATTCCTCCCAACAGAACCTCTGGTTTTGGAGTCTTTGGAGACAATAGAACAAATATTTTCCATCTTACCTACTATTTCTTGTATTTTATTTATTTTTAGAATTTGGGGTGGGAGTGGATATAGATAGAATGTGATGTCATCAGTTTGGAGAATTCCCAGTTGTGGAAAGCCTCTGCAGAGCAGGGGATCAATAACTCATATTTGAGTCACAGAGAGGGTTATCTGGGCACACTAAAAAGTCAGATGAGTTGCTCAGTGGCCAAAGCAGAATATGATTCTCTGATTTTTCTGACTTCAAGGCCAATATTCTACCCACTGTAGAACAGTGAGCACAAAATCACAGGATTTCGGTATTAAAAAGGGACCCACATGTGCACAAATGTTTGTGGCAGCCCTTTTTGTAGTGGCAAGAAACTGGAAACAGTGGATGCCCTTTCATTACATCACTCACACTTTTCAGTATTGCTGTTCACTTGTCCAGTCTGACTTCATGATCTCATGGATCATCTCCACCATCTCTCCTACTCTATCCAAGTTCATGGTCGTTTCTATAACACTATCTCCCCACCTTATCCTCTGCCATCACCTTCTCCTTTTGCCTTCAATCTTTCCCAACATCAGGGTCTTTTCCAACGAGTCCCATCTTCCCATTCTGTGGCCAAAGTTTTTAAACTTCAGCTTCAGTATTTGGCCTTCCGGTGAATAGCCTGAATTAACTGATTTCATCTCTTGCTGTCCAAGGAACTCTTAAAAGTTTTCTCTAGCACCACGATTCAAAAGCATCAGCTCTGCAGCACTCAGCTTTCATTAAAGTCCAACTCTCAAGGCACACATTGGTGCTGGAAAAACCACAGCTTTGATCATACAGACCTTTGTTGACAAGGTGATATCTTATTATCACAATGTGTGTGTTTGGTGTTTGCTCCTGATCCTGGCATTCCATGCCCTCCTTATCAGAATCATATCAACCTTTTCATTTTGGAGGATCACAGAATTAACAATTTTGAGAATGAACAAGAAAAAGGGCCCTGAGAGGCTATAAAATCCAAACCCCACATTTTATAGATAAAGAGTTTGAAGTCCTTGAGCAATGAGGATTTGAAATTAGATTCACTCCCCTCCAATCTAACACTTTTTACCCTTCTATAGTTCCCTTTTTCATCATACCTGTCCCTTCAACATTCTCGTCCAGGACTTCATAACCCATTCTCATTCTGCCTCCTCCCATCTCCCAAGACTAGAACGGGCCCTCTTCAACATTCTTCTCCCAAGAAAAGTCCAAACCAATTACCATCTCCTTTGAGACTTTCCCCAACTGTACACATCCTTTGACTGAATAAGTCTATATGCTAAAGAGATCAAAGAACAGGGAAAAGGACATATTTGTTCAAAAATATTTTTAACAGCTCTTTTTGTGGCAATGAATTGGAATCAAGGGTATGTCTACCAATTGTGGTCCATGATTTTGATGGAATACTATTGTGCTATAAGAAATGGCAAGCAGGATAGTTTCAGAAGAGCCTAGGAAAATTCATGAGCTTGTGCCAAGTGAAGTGAACAGAGCCAGAACATTATACACAGTGAGATTAACATTGGACAATGATCCACTATGATTGATTTAGCCAGTCTCAGCAATACAACAATCCAAGACAGTTCTCAAGGAGTCATGGTAGAAAATGCTATCTACTTCCAGAGAAAAATGATAGATTCTGAATGCAGGTTGAAGTATTTTTTTTTTTTACTTTCTTTGTTTTTATTGTTTTATTTTGTTTGTATTTCATTGAGCAACATGGCTGACATGGAAATATATTTTACAAGACCTCACATGTATAATTGAAAATAAATTTGTTGCCTTCTCACGGTAGGGGGTTGGGGAAGAGGGGAGGGAAGAAGAATTTAGAACTCAAAATTTAAAAAAATGTAAAGTGTATTTGGAAAATATCTAATGAAATAAATAATGATAAAAATAATTTTTAAGAGAAGGATGAGGACAGGAAAGGTCCTGGCAAGTAAGTTCCAGGCTAACTCCCTGGAGGCCTCAGGGTGAGCCCGAGTCAGGATAAGCAAAAGTCCTTGGTCTTTAGGGGGAGAAGTGGAAGGGATGGACAAACCTGCCACACCTTTCCACCGACTTCCCTTCTCCTAGTCCTCCTCCTAAGTGAATCTGGCTTGTCTGACAGCACCTCTAATCCCTCCTACTATTATCTGTATACACCAAAAGATCGAGCCAGCACAGAATAGTGAGAAGGGCATATTTTCCAAGCATATGCTAATAGAGGATTGCCCAATAGGTAATTAGCCTTAAGTGCTCCATTGTCTGATTCAAGCACACCTTTTAAGAGTTTCTGCCCTTTACATCTCCTGCTTTCTTTTGTTTTAAAACATAGGTGGTCACACCATCCCTGAGTTCTCAGGGAGGTGAAAACACCAAAAAGGAGTTGATGTCCATGAGTCAAACGCCATAACTGCCAGGCTCTTTCAGTGGTGGGCACAGTCAGCAATGGAACCACCTGATGTTTCTCGGGTCTTCTCCTTCATTTCAAGGATCTGCTCCATCTATTTCCGACAGACAAGGCAAATACGGCTCTTTGGCACTCATCTGATTCCTTCTTCATCTGTGGAGATACAAGCAAACCCTCTCCCCCAGCAGTTAACCTATCTGGTCCTTTCCATTCACCATTTTCTGGATCTCTCCACATCACCTGGCGATTATCTAAAGACAGTGGAGCTCACACTGGACACTGCCCTTCTGGTGGGTTATAAAACCTGTTTGCCGGAGCCAGTGCATCTTTGTCAAAAATCAAGAAGTTAAGAGTATGAAGAGCTAGATTTAGAAGTTCCCTAGGGTTACCTGTGGCTCCCCCTTTCTTTTGTTTTTGGAGGAGTGTTTTAATGTCTGTTTCTCCCCTCTACTATTGCCTGTCCTTGAGGATTAAAGGGTATGCCAGTGGTGTGTAAAATCTTATACTGTGCACAAAAGTGTGTAAAATGTTTAGATGTATATGCAAGTCCATTGTCTGTTTTTATAGCTTGTGGCACACCCATAATTGCAAATGCTTGTATAAGGAATTCAGTGACCACTTGGGCTGTCTCTTTTGCTGCTGGTATTACAAAAGTGAATTCTGAAAAGGTGTCTACCACGACATGGATAAAAGACAGATGACCAAAAGATTTATAATGGGTCACATCCATTTGCCAAATTTCATTGGACCTCAAACTATGAGGGTTCTTCCCTGGAGAGAGTGGAGAAGCGTGGAAAGGAAGACAAGCTGGACAGGCTTTTACTATGCTCCTAGCTTCTGTTACACCCCTAATGGACTACTCTAACCTGGTAGCTCCCCTTAGAGCTACTCTTAATGCCCATCCATCGACGGCACGGCTAGGCCACACTTACTCATCTTTGGGCACCAACCCGGATCCCATAGAGACAGACCACCAGGAGATAGAGGTGAAGCAAAAGAGAATTTTATTCTGAGATAGCACATATTTATACCACACTGATGATAAGGGGGAAGGGGGTGGTCCTCTAGGAATCTGGCATAATGAGATTGGCCCAAGAAGAAGGAGAGAGGCGTGCTAGGCTTTGAGAGCACTAAGGAGGGAGGCGTGGTACCAGACACCACCTCTTGGGGCTGGGCCCCACCTCCACATAGGATTCCCCTGTGCCTCAGAACCTCTCATCCCTCAGGTCCTCCCACATGCCTTGAACTGCATTCCTTGCTTCTTGAGACTTTTTAACCCTTACAGCTTCCTCTCTTGTTATTCCAAATTGTAAATGCAAAACTCAAGCAGCCTGATGATATTTAAAATGAGATTCTTGGGCTTTTTGAAATAAAGGAGTACTGGCCAACATGGTTAGAAGGCTATCTGCCTTTGAATTACCATAAAAAATAGGACCTTGAAGTCCATTATGAGAGTGGATAGGCAAGATATAAATCTTACCTGGATGCTTTCTCACTTGCTCTTGAAGTTCCTTAAAAAACTGATATATATTGAAAGCTACAAATTTTATTTGGGCTGTGGCAATTCTTTGTATCACATCTACTGAATAGGCCGAATCAGATATTATATTTATGTCTCCCAGATAATAAGCAAGAGCTACAATGATTGCATACAATTCATTCTGCTGAGTGGACTGAAAAGGAGTTCTGATTACTCTATAGTTAAGTCACGAGAGTATATAGCGCAAATATTATGTTTGAATGCATCTGTAAAGATAGTTGGTCCTTTGAGAGGAACTTTAGAAACCTTTTCTTCAAGAATCCATTGCCAATTATGTAATAGTCTGGTTATCTTTAATGGAACCCGTGTGTAAAATTTGGAGCCATGGCTAATAAAATTTGCCACTCTGGGATGGTTTCACAGCACACATTAACTTGTGCATTAGTATAAAAGGTGTATATCTTGTCAGGTCTTATCCCAGATAATTGTACTGCTTGCTTAATGTCCTTTAATAAAATTCTAGCCACAAGCACTGGGAAAGGAGTAAGGCTTTGTTCTGGTTGTGCAGGGAGGCTTTGTGTTGTGAGATTCACTCATTCTATCATACTGTCTCCTTGATGAAGGACTGTTGTGGGTGCCTCTTGTGTACCAAAAACTGATATTTTCAAGGGTTTTTGAGTGACTCTTTCAACCACATTGGATAAAGCCTGTTCAACTTGTCTCAAAGCCTCTTGAGCTTCTTTTATAAGCTGGTGTGGTGAGTTTAAATGGCATATAATGGTTGCAATTGATAGGTAGTCAAGCCTAACACTGGATGCATCCATTGGATATCTCCTATCAATTTCTGAAAGTCATTTAAGGTGTTTAGCTTCTCTGTTCTTAAGGAGAGTTTTTGTACTGTAAGCACCTTAGGGTATACTTCATATCCTAAATATTGAAAAGGAGCATGTCTTTGAATCTTTTCTGGAGCTATGTGCAATTTATAATTCCTTAGTGTTTCTATGGTTTTTTGTAGACATGCTTCTAACATTTGTTCCTCAGGTGCACATCCCAATATATCATCCATGTAATGTAATACCATTACTTTGGAAATGCTTTTCTTACTGGAGTAAGAGCAGCAGCAACATACATTTGGCACATAGTAGGGCTGTTTTTCATTCCCTGTGGCAAAACTGCCCATTCATATCTTTTATAAGGCTCAGCTAAGTTAACGCTGGGCACTGAAAAGACAAATCTTTTCATTTCCTCCTTATCTAGAGAGAGAGAATAGAAACAATCCTTAATGTCTATAACCCACAGAGGCCATTCTCTAGGCAATTGAATAGGAGATGGAAGTCCAGGTTGAAGAGTTCCCATAGTTTCCATCTGTTCATTTACCTTTCTTAAATCAGTCAACATCCTCCATTTTCCAGATTTCTTTTTTACAACAAATACTGGGGAATTCCAAGGACTTAGAGAAGGTTGTAAGTGTCCTTGGTCAAGTTGTTCCTATACTATGTCTAATAAGGCCTAAATTTTATCGCTACCTAAGGGCCACTGTTCTATCCACACTGGTATATCATTTTCCATTGGATAGGAACAGGTGAAAGTGTTGGCAGGCCTTCAACAGCAGCCCTGCCTAAAAAACCGAAGTACTCATTTGTAATACTAATTGTTGTAAAATGTTTCTTCCCCACAGATTGATGGGGATTTTTTCAACTATAAAAGGAGTAAAAACTTCTGTTTTGCCTTCAAATATCCATCTTAAAGGGGTAGCACTAACTTCAGCTGCTATTGATCCTCCTATGCCAGACATATAGGTGTCTGCCTTAGTCTTTAGCCAGTGGCTGGGCCATTTGGCACCCCTGACTGTATGATTTGTACCTGTGTCTATCAATCCTTCTAATGGTATGCCATTTATATAGATGGTGAGCATAGGACAGTCAGCTTTCACAGCTGCTGTGAAGTATATTCCTGGATTTTGTTGCTTGGAGTCAGAATCTGGGCGACTATCACCAGATTGCTTATTAGGAGTCTGTATCAGTAAACCCAATGCTACTACTTCTCCTGGTTGATAAATCACGCATTGTCTACCTGTGTTAGTGACTGGGATATTATCTACACATTCCCTGGAGGCCTCAAAATCAGCCAGAGTCAGGATAAGCAAAAGTCCTTGGTCTTTAGGGAGAGAAGTGAAGGGGATGGACAAAACTGCCACAAGCTTGCCACCAACCTCCCTTCTCCTGGTCCTCCTGCAAAGTGAGTCTGGCTTCTCACTCCATCCTCTAATCCCTCCCACTATTATCTGTATACACCAAAAGCCAGCACGGAATAGTGAGAAGGGCCACTTTTCCAAACATATGTTAATAGAGTTATTCTCCAATAGGTAATTAGCCTTAAGTGCTTGCTTGTCTGATTCAAGCACACCTTTTAAGAGTTTTAGCCCTTTACACTGGCATCTGAAAATTTAGACATCATTTGTTAGGTTTGGAGAAAATAGTTTTAGTTGAGTGATGAGGTCAGGGAGAAAATTGCAAAGGTTTGAGAAATGGCTGAGTAGGGAACAAGTGGTTGTCATGAATATAGACAGCTTTTTCTAGAAACTTAGGAAAGAGAAGGAAATTAAAGAAATAGGACATAGCTTGAGGGGATACTAAAGTCAAGTAAAATATTTTCCTTTGTTTTATATTTTAAGAAGGGGAGAAACTGTTGGTAGATTGAAAATAAGAGAGAAAATGCTATAATGCGAAAGGAGATGAAAAAGGACAAGACAAAAGAGGCAAATAAGAGGGGAAAATGGTTTGATGATAAGTAAAACTATCTCTTCTTTGGAGACTGGAGTCAAGTTCTCCATGTTTTTGTTTGTTTGTTTTGTTTTTTAATTCCCTGGCAATAAATATGACAACTCAAACTCATTGAAAAAAGACAGGTATTCTCTAACTCCTTCTTTACCTTAGATTTCAAATCCCTACAAATTGTCTTCCTGATTCTGTCTTTCCGTGTCAAAAGATTATTCTTTGAGGGAGAGTAATGAGAAGCAAAGTAGGAGTTAAGTATTTCTGCCTGTTTGTTGTCATCTGTTATTATCATTCCAGCTCCCTGGAATCAATTTTAATCTTTCTTTGATCTTTGTCTTGCCCCCTCATTAATAACACTCCAAATGCTCTTTCTGTTATTTTTAGCATTCATCTTCAGCCTTGTTCTGAGATTTTGCATTGATGATTCAAGGCTTGTATCATGCTTTTGTATTTATCCTCAGTTATGTGAGGATATTTTTTTTATTGAAAACAAAGTCATTTTATTATAAAATTTTTTGACAGCATATATGCATGAGTAATTTTTTTATAACATTATCCCTTGTATTCATTTTTCCAAATTATCCCTTCCCTCCACTCCCTCACCCCCGATGGCAGGTAATCCCATACATTTTACATGTGTTACAATATAACCTAGATACAATATATGTGTGTAAATCCCATTTTCTTGTTGCACGTTAAGTATTGGATTCCGAAGGTATAAGTAACCTGGGTAGATAGACAGTAGTGCTAACAATTTACATTCACTTCCAGTGTTCCTTCTCTGGGTGTAGTTATTTCTGTCCATCATTGATCAACTGGAAGTGAGTTGGATCTTCTTTATGTTGAAGATTTCCACTTCCGTCAGAATACATCCTCATACAGTATTGAAGTGTACAGCGATC
This sequence comes from Sminthopsis crassicaudata, assembly GCF_048593235.1. Classification (NCBI taxonomy): domain Eukaryota; kingdom Metazoa; phylum Chordata; class Mammalia; order Dasyuromorphia; family Dasyuridae; genus Sminthopsis; species Sminthopsis crassicaudata. Next base: position 32,195,442 of record NC_133620.1, on the reverse strand, counting down.
TTCTGGTTCTGCTCGTTTCACTCAGCATCAGTTGATGTAAGTCTCTCCAAACCTCTCTGTATTCCTCCTGCTGGTCATTTCTTACAGAGCAATAATATTCCATAACCTTCATATACCATAATTTACCCAATCATTCTCCAATGGATGGACATCCATTCATCTTCCAGTTTCTAGCCACTACAAAAAGGGCTGCCACAAACATTCTTGCACATACAGGTCCCTTTCCGCTCTTTAGTATTTCTTTGGGATATAAGCCCAATAGCAGCAATGCTGGATCAAAGGGTATGCACAGTTTGATATTTTTTTGGGCATAGTTCCAGATTGCTCTCCAGAATGGCTGGATTCTTTCACAACTCCACCAACAATGTATCAGTGTCCCGGTTTTCCCTATGTGAGGATGTTCTTCATTCTATTTCATTTATAACTTGATTGTTAAGTTGTTAGTTTGTCCACATCAGTTTCTGTAGCCTGTTCTGTGCTTATTTCTTAGACACATTTGTGTTTCTATCAACAGAATTTCATTCTTAAAAGCAGACAAACTCTCTTGGAAGGACTTCTCCTGTAGCCTTTTAGCCCTAATATCCTACTTAACTTTTTTCCTAAATTCTTTGAAATTTGCTGCCCCCAAATTTACAATGTATGTCAGACCACATCTGGTTTTTCTTCCTCATTGGTCATGAACTCTAAAATGGATCAGTTATGTAATCTCTCAACATTTTTTCCTATAAAAAAGAATTCCTCTTTGTTGGTTAGAAAATAAGCTCCCAAATGGAAGTTCCTGTGGGTACTTCTTTGATTTAGTAAATGAAATTATTATTAAGGTAAGTCAAGGGTAATAGATGTTCTGTCCTCAGAAGAGAAAAAGCCATATTAACTAACTAGTTCCCTATCTTATCTCCGCACCTGTTATATAATATATGTATAAGGAAACCATCATCCATATCCTCTGTCTGGCTAAGTGGTCTGTTTATTGTTTGTGGTTTATTTGTTTTTTACTGCCACAATAATATGATTTTAATTTCTTCTTCTATTTTCATCAAATGCTCACTACTATACTTCTATCCTCTTCATGGATTTCCACAAAAGCTCTATGGAGTCACTTCTCTCTTTTTTTTTTTTTTTAACATTTCTTTATTTTGAAAAAACAAATGTTCTTCCATTGTCACATTCCAGTCATGTTCCCATATCAACCATTTCAATGGAAACCATGAGATATTTGATACCCTTAGATAAATGTCTTTATTTTAAGAACATTGTTATTAAAATTTTTAATTCACTTTGGTTATTACCCATACTTTCACACATTGTCATGTATTGAGTTTTTAATAAAGACTACTTCCAAATCTAGATTGTATCTTTAAGTTGAAATCTTTTTGAAAGGGAAAAATACATGTACTGGTACTTGGTAAAGCAAGGCAGCAAGCATTTATTAAGTGCTTACTGTGTGCAAGCCCAGTGCTAAGTGGTAGGGATCAAAATGCAAGCAAAAAGAAAGGTAGTCCCTACACTAAAGGAGCTTACGTTCTAATATGGGAAGACAACACATAAAAGGAACTGAAAACATTGGGGCAGGAAGGAAAAAGAGAAAAGTACCTGCTCAGGGGCCCAGTGGCAAAGCCCAGAGAGCCCAGAGAGTCCAAAGTACAATTGGGAAGGCACTAGAGCCTGAGCTCTAGGCTGGCCTGAGCCCATTCCCAAAATAGAGTCCCAAAGAAAGAATTCACTAATGGGAGAAGGAAGCTGGCATATAGCCTAAAATGTAATTATAGCAAATTACTATATCTAAACTACTTGAGAGAAAGCTGTTATTTTTTCCTAAAAATAATGACCTCCTGCCACATAGAAATGTAAAGCATCACAACAAATTAAGTGGAATCCAGGCAAACTTAGAATGGTAGCAAGCATTGGATGCTGGGCTTGAAAAGACAGAAGAAAAAATGTTTGAGACCCAAAGCATTTGCATTAAATCACAGTATAATAATCATACAAAATACACTTTTTAATTCAACAGATATAGTTTAGATGTCAGTTTCATGGAATGTGATGGCTACCAGCTTCCTCTAGACCAGGAGTTCTTAACCTAAAATTTCTGAACTTGCTTTTTTAAAATTATTTTTTCAATATAAATGAGTATAAATTTGTATTTCAATATAATTGGTTTCTTTTGTAATCTTACAAATTTTATGCATTTCAAAATATTCTTTTTTTTTTTTTGAGGTTGGTTCTTCCTATTTCATCCAACCTACAGAACCACTCCCAGACCTTGATCAGTACCAGAACTTCAACTTGCTCCCTTCTGACCAAGGGTAGCTCACCCCCGTTTAGGCAGCCTCCTTTTCCTCTCCCCCTCTTCCATTTAGAGATGACATCTGATTGGCTGTAGCTTGCCAGAAGTCAGAACTCCAGGACACAACAGGGATTGGACAATGGGGAAAGTAAAGGAATTAAGCACCTACTGTGTGCCAAGCACTGTGATAAGTGACTTAAAAATATTATTTTCTTTCACTACAAAGGGTAATCAGACACAACTAAACATATCACAACACATAATCTAAAACTGTTATTCTAAGAAGGGGAACAGAGGTTTCACCAGGCTGCCAAAGGAGTCCATGATAGGGGAAAGATTAATAAATCCTGCTCTAGACAATAGCCTTGGTTATTTGCAAGCATACAAAAGCCCCTGGGGTCCAGATAGAGCTCAAGACTTTGAGCCTGACATACTTGGATTTTAATTTTGCCTCAGACACTTATTATTTGAGCAAATCACCACTCAGTTTTCTCATCTGTAAAATGGATTTAATAGGATTATCATAAACTTAATAGGATTGTTACAAATATTACCTATTAAAAAGCTTGGGGTTTCCCCCATACTGCTACCTTTTACGGATGTTGATCAAAGGTACATAATAACTAAGGAAAACAGAGGCAAAGTGTGCCCCTGAAAAGAAACACAACTTCCCCCAAAGCTAGAAAGTTTAAGGAACACTCCAAGTTTAGTTGTATTTCACATGTAATTTCTACAGATGACTACCAGATCTATATATCCAGCCTTAGTATCTCTCCTGATCTCCTGTACCACATCACCAGTTAACTACCTCTTGGATATTTCAAAGTGAATGTCCCAGGGAATACATCTCAGCATGGCCAAAGCTAAATTGATTCTCTTTACTCTCAAGCTCTGGCCTCTTCTGAACTTCCCTCTTACTGTGAAAAGCCCGCCATTCTTCTCCATTTGGCATTTTTGTGTCACCCTTGATTTCTTACTTTCCCTCACTCCACATGATCAGGTACTATTTCTCATATATTTTCCACATATGAACATAGCTAGCTAGCTAGTTAGATGGATGTATGGATGGATAAATGGATAGATAGGTAGATAGACAGACAGATGGATGGATGGATGGATAGACAGATGGATGGATAGATAGACAGATGGACAATCAGATAGATACATAACTAGATAGGTAGATAGATGGATGGATAGACAGACAGATAGTCAGCCAAAACATGTATTAAGAGCATCCTCTATCTCAGAGATTGTGAGAAGTATTAGGAATTAAAATACAAGGAAACAAAATAATTCTTACCTTTAAGGGGATTATATTCTAATGGAGAAAATAAGGAAGCTGAGGAAGAGGCTGAAGGTGAGAAGCATTGAGTCAAATAGAGCTTCCCTTCAATCACACACCCATTTCAAGGTCCCTTCACTTTTTTTTAAATCTAGACTATTGCAATAATTTCCTAATTTGTTTTTCTGTCTAAACCTCTCCCTAAATCCAGTCACCAAAACAATGTTTTGAGTCAGAAGAATTGGAGAAGCAGGTCACCCAAAGGGAAATGGAGAGGTGGGTAGTGGCTGTGAGTAGGATGCAATCTTTTACCAATCAAGAATTGGGCAAGAAAAGCTGGATAAAGCAAGTTCAGTGAATCCTTTGACCAAAAAAGGAAGTGAGCTAGTCCTAAATCGAGGGCAAGGGAAATCTTATGGACTTGCTTGTTTGCTCCCCTAACATCCAGACGATGTCAAGAGATCAAAATGAAGGCTCTAAGCTTGTTGGGTGGACGCCCTGTGGGAGATTTATGGAAGGACATGGAAAAAAGTTAGGCCGAATTCAAGGTCACGGATGAGCGCCAGATGACGAAGGGAAGAGAAGGAGCATTCATTAAATGCTTACTATTTGCCAGACACCATGTTGAACACTTCACAAATCTCATTCCATTTAATCCTCATAGAAATGCTAGAGTTGGGTGTTCTTATTATTCTCATTTTACAGATGAGGAAACTGAGGCAGGTAGCAGTTATGTAACTTACCCAAGATCATATAGCTAGGAAAGGTTAATTTGAATTTGGGTCTTCTTGACTTCACTATACCACCCAGTTACCTCTAGGTGAGAGAGATGAGATCACAGAAGTAATAAAAAGTTCTCCACATCCTTCATCCTTCATCCCCAGAACTTCTGAACCAGATCAATTGTTAGACACTGTCACATGAGGAGTAAGGGGTTGCCAAGGAGATGCCTTTGGGAAAGAGATGTCCTGAGAGCTCTCCACTGAGACCTGTCACTCCAGCCTTCTGACATCCCCCACATTGATCTCAGTGGAGCGACAAACAGTACTTACCCACCCCGCCACCCTTCCATGGCCCGGTACCATCCTCCTATCCTGCTCTGCCGCCTTCATACTGCCATCTCCATCCACCAAAAATATGGACAATATTTCAGGAAAGGAAATGAGAGCAAAATTCTCATATCTTCTCCAACCCCATCATTACTTCAATGCATTGCAACACCATGTTAGTATGGGATCTAGGTTCTTTGGAGATGCTTAAGCTAGAGGCGTTGACATTCCTCCACATCCCAACCAATTAAAAGCTCTTAGGATTTTAGAGAATCCTGGGAAGACTTGTATGAACTAATTCAGAATGAAATGACCAAAACAAATATAATTTACATGAGGGAAAAATATAAAGAAAAACAACTTTGAAATGTTGACCAATACAATGGCCATCCCCAATTCCAGAGGACACAATGATGAAACAGATTGCTCGTTTTCTGATATTGAGGTGCAAAATGAGACAAATTTTTGTATATAATCATGAGAGATTTTTTTTCTTTCTGCTTGACTATGTATATTTGCTAAGGGATCTGTTTGTCTCTTTTTTTTTCATAAGAGGGCTCCGAAATAATGAATAATCCTTGATGTATTTTTAAAGGGAATCAAAAGAGAATAGAAGGAAAGCTAGAAGAAAGCAGATAAATTACATAAATATTTTGTTATTGTGGTTCAGTCATTTCAGGTAGTTCCATGTCAATACCATTTTTCTTCTTCTTCTTCTTCTTCTTCTTCTTCTTCTTCTTCTCCTCCTCCTCCTCCTCCTCCTCCTCTTCCTCCTCCTCCTCTTCTTCCTCCTCCTCCTCCTTCTTCTTCTTTTGGCAAAGATACTGAAGTAGTTTGATATTTCCTTCTCCAGCTCATTTTACAGATGAGAAACTCACGGTCAGTGACTTATCTAGGGTCACATAGCTAGATTTAAATTCAGGAAAATGAGTGTTCCTGACTCCATGTCCAGCACTTTGCCATCTAGTTGCCCTGTACATATGTATTATATGACTATAGGAAAATTAAACTGTAAATTATTAAATTAGCTAATTTTAGAGATTCTTGGTTTCATGTACCAGAGAGATGATAGGTGAGGTTCTGGTCTCAGACTCAGAAAATACTGGGTTCAAATCTCATGTTACAGACTAATTAGCTGGGTGACCATGGACAAATCACTCTGCATAAATTTGCCTTATTTGTAAAATGAAAATTGTCTTTACATTGACATCATCTTCATTTCTAAATATATCTGTTCCCCTCATATCTCTTGAATTACCCCTCCATCTATTGAATTACCCCTCATCATGAAAAAAGAAAAAAAATACTTTTCAGCAAAATTAACACATTCACTTAGTCTGACAGAACTATCATGTTTCACACCTATAGTCCCCACCTCTATGACAATGCATTATCTCCTTTTCTGGATCAAGTTTGCTTAAGTCAGCATTTATTAAACACCTACTATATGCCAGGAACTATCTTATGCTCTATGGATACAAATATCAAAAAATGACATAATTCATATTTCAAAGGAGCTTACCTGTTAGGGGAATGGGAGTAGTGAGAAAATGTTACATATATAAGTATATACAGTAAAAAATATAAAATAAATCAATGATACTTCATTACAAAGTAGTTTGGAAGGGAGACTACTAAGTCAGCCTTCCAATAGAAGGTGACTGAAATGCATTTTGAAGGGGGTAAAAAGAATTCTTTGAGTAGGAGATAAAAAGAGTATTTTCCAAGAATGGGGGAAGGCTACCACAAAGACACAGAGCTGGAAAATGGAGGGTCTTCTGGGAAGAACATTTTGGCAAGACCAAAACAAACAAACAAAAAAAGAAGCTGAAAAAGGAAGCAGCTGGAAAGATAATGAGGCCATAGAAGTTTATATTTATCCTAAAGGCAATAGAGCTCATTGAGCATTATCAGATCTGTGTTTAAGGAAAATCATTTTGGCAGCTGTGTGAGCAATGGATTGGAGCAGGCAGAGACTTGTAAAAGAAAGAACAACTAGGAGATCATTGAAAAAAAATTAAGCAAGAAGGATGAACTAAAGTGGTAGGTATGAGTGGAAAGAGGGGCTCGAAGCGAGAAATATCGGCTCTCTTTTGACCAACAGATATACAGGAAGCACCTTGAAAACCAGCCTTCTTTGCTTTTGAGTATTCATAGTCCCAGTGCCTAGCACCGTGCTCGCCCCAGAGTTTAATAAAGGCTTGTTGGCTGTTTAATTGAGAAAATGACTGAATATATAGGACGAGGGGGAATGAAAAGTTAAAGCTCATATTGAGTTTATAACGGCTGGAGGATGGAAAAATGGTGGCGCCTTTGACAAAAATAGGAGACTTTGGGGGGATTGCGGAATGGGGGGAAAGATCATGATTTTGGACGCACTGAGTTTGAGAGGCTTACAGAACGGTTGATACAGTGGGACTGAAGCTTAGCAGAGAGCCTGGGCTGGATCTATAATAAATCTGTGAGATATCAGCATGGAGACGGGAATCAAGCCGGTGAAGTCACCAAGAGAAGAAGGCACATTGTTTGGTTTCATTCACTAGACGGCATGCGTTCATATGCTTTCCATGTTTCTCTGAATTCTTATTATTCATTTTTTTTGTAGCACAGAAATATTCTGCTATATCCATGAGGTCAGCCATTGTGAGAAGTGATTTGTGACTATGTTAACAAAGTTATCCCAATGGGGCACCCTTATGGACAGTTTCCTACCCAACAGTTTTAAGTAGCCATGCAAAATAACTTTACCTTGGGATGGTCACAAGCCCTGGTAAAGGAGCCTTTCTCCTGGCACAATGTTTACAGTATGCTACAGCAGAGGCTTCATTGCAGCGCATTTTTATGGACGCTTATCTGTCTCTTGGAGGGAATTGTGAACTGTGGTGAATACGGCAGCATTTCTGAGCTGATCCGGGACCTCTGAGGTCCCTTGTAACAGATCAAAATCTTCTGGAGGGAGAAAGAAGCCGTTGGTTTTGGCCATCCTCTAGATGTTTGTATGATCTAGGTATCCTACGTGACCGGGGTTCATGAAATCGGTGTTGCCAACAGTGCTCATCAGAAGGCCTAATCAACAAGCCTTTATTAAATGCTCTTTACATGACAGACACTGTATTAAACACTAAAAATAAAGAAAACGGAAGGTTAAAAAAAAAACAATTCTTGTCCTAACTGGGAAAACAACATATAAACAACTATGTACATACAAGACATGGACAGTGTAAATGGAAGGAAGGGGCAGCTGGGAGGGGCAGTGCATAGAGTCTGGAATCAGGAAGATCTGAGTTCAAATGTTACCTCAGACGCTTACTAGCCATGTCTACCCGGGCACTGGGCAAGTCCAGTAACTGTTTTCCTCAGTTTCCTCATCTGTAAAATGAGCTGAAGAAGGAAATGGCAAAGTACTCCTTTATTTTTCCCAAGAAAACCCCAAATGGGATCACAGAGTGTTTGACACGAGTGAAAAACAACAAAAAAACAAAGGGAAATCTCAGCGGGAAAGCTCCAGCCTTCAGGGCTCCGAAAGAACTCTTGCAGAATCTGGGGTTCCATTTAAAGGGACCTCGGGAGGGACTAGCATGATGAATAGGAGCCTGCCACTAGGTGGCGTCATAGTGCACGGAGCGAAGCCCCCTGACCCAAATCCAGCCTCAGACACTTAACCAGGTGCATGACTTGAGGCAAGTCACTTTTCTCTCTGCCTCAACTTCCCCAACTGTAAAATGGGACTAATAAGAGCACCCAGCTCCAGGGGGATTATATGGATAAAATGAGATATTTGTAAAATGCTTTTAAATGCTAAATAATGAAAAGGCATGGAATTGAGAAGGGGGATGTCATGTGGGTGGGCAGCAGTGAGGAAGAGGATGTTGCTAGATCACAGAGGAAGTAAAAGAGATCAGAGGTAAGAAGGAAAAGTGCTTAGGAATAGGGAGCCTGAGTTTACTGAAGGGGAAGGGGCGACATGATCAGAGCTGCATTTTAGGAAACAGGTGGGGCCCATTGGAGCACCCAACAGCGCCTAACAACGCTCCAAATGCAGAATCAGCTTCATAAGCAGTTACTAAATGCTCTTTATATGACAAGCACTGGATTAAGCACTAAGGACAGAGAGAAGTCGAGAACAATTCCGGTTCTCATGGGGAAGACCACGTAGGAACCACTGTGTTCATGCAAGATGCATAGAGTGTAAATGAAGGACTTTGACGGTGAGTGGAGACTTTTGGCCAGCGGAGCCCGGCAGGGTGCTGTAGTCTGGGCCTCTGAGTGTCTGTCTCCGGCCCTTATGCGTGTTAGGACACGAGTATTCCACGGGATACATAAAAGCAGCTTTCCAGGAACCCCGCAGACCCAAGAGATCAGATGCTCGGCAAACAATTTGCCAGGAAAGTTTAAAAGGCCAGTTCGTGGCTCCCCTCTGAGACCCAGCGAGTGTGGTCAGCAGGGAGCAATTGCAGTGACCCCCCAGGACATGGGCCTCAGATGGGAGCCTGTCTCCAAGCTAGACTTGAAAGGTCTGAGAGACACTTCTACCCAGCAGATGATTAGACTAGATGAAAGATTCCTAGGCAAGATGGGAGAAATAATAATAGCTGCGTTTACACAGCACTTCGGTGCTTGGCAAAAATGCTGTAAAAATATTCTCTCATTTGATCCTTACAGGAACCCCGGGAGGAAGGTGTTATTATTATTCCCCCTTGACAAAAAATAAATTATTAACTCTCCAGCAAGCTTTTTTTCCTCTGCACCATGTGAGTGCTCTGAAAAGAGGCAGATTTTGAATACACATAAAGGAAAACTTCCTAATAATCAGTTTTGCCAAAGTGGGAGTATCTGTTTGGAGGATAGTGAGTTACTCATTAGCGGTAGTATTCGAGTAAAGGATGGAAAACCCCTTGTTGGGCCAAATGGTTCCTGAGGTTCCTCTGAACCTTGAGATTCTACGCATCTGTAATGCTATGATTAAAAAATAAATAAAATACCAGCTTTGTTTCCAAACAAGTAAAAAATATCTCAATTCAAGGGAACTCAGAGATGGTCTATTTCTTGACCTTCCCTTAGAACATTTGCCCATTCTGCCCCAGTGCTGTTTAGGTACCAAGTCCTGCTTCTAAATATTCACAGACTACCGCC